>NC_088795.1:145121542-145295068 GCF_011386835.1 Chrysemys picta bellii | reverse complement strand
TCAGCCTGTGCTGCTCCTCCCTGTGGCAGGCACTCCCCCCGTCCCGCCATGCCTCCTCCTTGGGCAATGGGCCCTAGTGGGTGGAGTCTGGGATCCCAGGGGCCCAGCTCTTAGTCCTCTGTGCCTGGGGGCAAGGGAGAGCCTGTCTCCATTTCCCTCTTTCCACGGGTCCAACTCAGGCCATGGCAAAGCAACCACAAAGCCCTGAGCAAGAGGAAGGGGGAGGGAAGGGAATGGGATAGCTGCCAGTTGGCCTGAGTGAGGGAGGGCTGGGGGCCACTGTCCCCCTTACCCTGTGGGGGCCACTGTCCCCCTTACCCTGTGGGGTGCCAGGTGTCCCTGTGCGTGTGGCTAAGGTTCTTGCCACGTCTGTGCACCCTGCTCTCTCTGTGCATGTGCACATTTGATCATGAATGACATTTGTTCGGTTAGTGTCACTAAAAGCTGGATGACATTCAGATGGGGGGTCTCTGAGCAATGCCGCATGGTCATGTGGGTGCGTCTTTGCCCCCACCTCTCTTTGCATGCAGGACTCTGTCTCTCCTCCATCTCTGTGGGCGGGCGTCTCTCCCTGCTGCACTGGGTGCACGTCTCTCTTTGGAGGTGCCTTGTTGTGTCTGCATCTCTTGCTCTGTGCTTGTTTACACCAGAGCTAACAGCAAACTCCTCCTATGTAGCTAGTGGGGGGTTTCACTGCTAACTGGGATTGACAGGTCTGTCTCTGTGGGCACTGCGGCTGGGAGAGATGTCATAGCTGAGGGAGTGGATTGTGTAACTGTTGTCTCTGGCTGTGGACTCCCTCTGGGCTTAGCCACCGCCATCCACATGATGAACAAAGTGCTCTAGCAGAACCCACACAGGCACAATGCAACAGACACTAGAGCAGCGTCATGCCTGGACCCTGTGACCTTTTCCATACGCCGAGAGTCTGGTTCTATTGCAAGGAATGCTGGGTGACTGTCAGACTCTACGGAAGAGACATCAGGGTAAGGTGCAGGCTGGGTTAGTGGACATCAGCGCAATAGCTGAGGGGTTAATGGTGGAGTCCCTACAAGTCTGCTCCTATCGCAACTGAGGGAGACGGGAATTCCCTCTGGCCACTCCAGATCTCCATTTCCTCAAGCCCCCGGTGTACAGTGGCAAAGGCTCATTCTATTAGTATTGGCATTGCTAAGATCAAGCCCCATGGTGCTGGGTGCAGCACAGCTAGCCCCTGCCCTGAGGAGCTCACAGTCACATAGAAAAGACATGCACAGGAGCAGGGCTAACACTCCTGGACGCCCAGAAAGAGAATGCCTTCCCCACGGTCACACGGGGGAACTGAACGCAGGTCTCCTGCTAACAACAGCCATGCTTCTATTGCCTATAGATCGAACAATGGCTCTGATCAGCTGGGAGACTGCAGGATTCAATTCCTTAAGGGAAAGAGCATGCGGGGGCAGCTTTTGGGGTGGATCAGTCAGAGCATGGGGTGTGCAAACCTCCCTTCAATCATTAGGACATACATGAACCCTTTACACACCGCTCCCGCAGCCTTCGTTACAGCGGGGCCCAGTGGCACCAGGAATGTGCTGCCCCAGGGGCCGTAAGGCCAGAGGGAGAATCTCTTCTCGCCCCATTCTTATTTGACTCCCCAGAGGGGCAGGGCAGGGTCCTGGCTCCTCTCATTGTGGCTAGTCTCCATCCTCCCCCGGAGTGCAGAGGGGTGTTAGGTAGAGGGCTACTGCCCAAAAGCCGCAATTCTGCTTCCCCAGCCATGACACACTCGAGTCTTGGGCTTGAAGAAGCAGAGAGTAGGGGGACGGGAGGCGTTGTGGCCACTGATTCGGGATCTGGAAAGGATCACTGCAGTGCACCTCTGAAGCCTGTATTGGACACTATGGGCACAATAGAGGGACAAAGCGACCTAGGGACTCACCTGTCTGTTTGCTACAGTCCCCTCTGGAGCAGCAGCCACACTGCTGCATGGACACGGAGGAAGCAAGACTAAGTGCTGGAGAGGGGAGAACTCCTGGTCTCCACTCCTGACTGTAGCGAGTACTCAGCTGGTGGGAATGCAGAGCTAACGTGACCTACCGGGAGATGGTGCTTCGACACTGCTGCAGTGCCCTATCCCCAACCCCGTATGTGCCAGTGCGTGGGGACATAGACACAAGCAGTAGTTCTCCTATCCTAGACTTCCGGCCCGGATATGTACAGAGAAGACAGGCAGTGATTCCTGCTCGCCCCCAGATCCCTCGCCAGGCCTAGGAAGGGTGCCACCAATGGTGACAGATGATTTCAGCGAGAGCTCTCCCTGCAACCAACCAATCTGTCTGTGCCTTACTTTACACCCACGCCTGTCTGGGCAGACCTCCTCCTGCTGTGTTTGCACTGCAGTCAGAGAGGAATTCCATATGATGCCAGGGGGTGGAATGAGGGTTAATGGGACTCAAAGGTGGAAAATGGCCTAGTCTTAGGAAAGCTCCGCAGCTGGGTCATGGCTGGGACATCACTTCCCAGGGGAAAGGCTGGGAGCCCCAGCACTAGGGACAGCCCTGTGCGTGGGTTGTAGGGGCAGTTATGGCCTCCCCTGCATGACAGGAACTAGATAGGGCTTCATGTGGCTTTGTTATGCCAGCACCTCAAACACATCTAGCAAGCAGCATGCGCTCTCTTCTCTTCCGTGTGAGCTCTCTTGCACCTGGGGAAGTACAGTATCCACGCCCTCAGGATACTTCTGAGACTAACACTAGGCCCTGCATGTGGTCACTCAGGGATCCAGTCTCCCTCAAATAGCAGGTTTCACGCCTCCACCACACTCAAAGGTCTGGAGCACCCGCCCATCCTCAGTAAGGAAAGGGTTAATGTGCACCTGCCAGGACAAACCTGGGGGCATATGAGCAGCTGTCAACTTCTAATGCCTGCAGCCCACAGAAAAGAGCCAGAACCTGCTTCTTGTGCAGGAAGAGGGGAAAAGAGGCCCACATGCGGCCTTTGCTCTCTCCTCAGAGGTGCTAGAGGATGGTGCTGGGCAACTGCTCCTCCAGGGCCTCTCTTACATGGGGAGATGCCATGTATTCCATCAGCTCCCTCTCGCTTGTGGACGATGGGGGCTGCTGGGGAGCGAGTGAGGCAGCTGAGCTGCGGTGCTGTCAGGCTGTGGATGGTAGTGCAGAGTCTCTGCTTTCCCAGTGCATGCAGAGATCATTTGCCTCCTAAGCCTGTCATCAAAACCGCAGCCAGGCCTGGGGATTCACAGACGGGTGTTGCTTCAGCAATTAGGTGCCATTTTAGCATGGACCATGTGTAACTTGACCTCCCTCAGTGGGTGTGGCTTGAGAAAGAACAGGACGTTCACAGTCTGACTCAGAAGACAATCAGTGCCCACGTCAGGGATGAATCTGAGCTGAGGCTGGCTGCATAAGGATGGCACTCGTGTGTGATCTGAGCTGGGGTTTCTGAGCATCACCACAAAATAAACAAACACCGAGAAGGAATGATAACACTCGGAGTGAGGCTAGGGCCATCATCAGCACCGCAAGTTTGCAGCTAAATCTGTGTCCTTGAGTCCAGTTTGTGGGAGGGAGTTTCTGCTTGTTGAAGCAACAGACTTCTGAAGTGTCTCTGGCTCCGTGATCTGCTGCAGGTCAGTTCTGAAAGGTGATGACCTGGAGTCTGTTACATTTTTCTAGTGTCTGGGGGCACAGCTGGTCTCACAAAGTGAAGGTCTCCCACTGTAGTCTGCATGTCCATAGACAGGCAGGAGCACATTAGCCAGGAAGCTCACCTACCCACAACAGTTGTGACTGAGACATCATAGGCAGCTTTTAATGAGCGTTCTGTCCTTCAGCTGCTATGCAGCCCTCAAACTCCTCAGCTGGACTACAAAGGTAATACGGTTGGCCCAAGCATACATGTTATACTTTGTTCTCACTGAGCCAACAGGGGTCAGAAGTTTGGCACAGATCTTAGAGATCTTGGAATCATCACGGACAGTTCTCCGAACACGTCCGCTCAGTGCGCACCGGCAGTCAAACAGCTAACAGTGTTAGGAGCCATTAGGAACAGGATAGATAAAACAGAGAATCTCTCTGAAGCAGCTGGTGCTGCCGACTGCCAGAGAAAGGGTACTGGGTTAGATGGACTGCTGATCTGATTCAGCATGGCAATTCCTATGGTCCCATGGCTGTGATGCCCAAGAAAGCCAAATGGCCCATATGGAGGACACCCTGTGGAAGAGTAAGGGAGAGCCCGTGGTTCCTATTCAGAAGCCTAGGACCTAGGAATGCTCATGGAAAGGGCTGTGCTAAGAGAACTCTGTTCTGAGGGTGGAACTGCGAAAGGCTTAGATTGAGATCCCCCAGAGTGAGCCTCCGACTGCAACCTGGCAGTGAGGTTGAGTCTGGAAGTTCCTGGATTCAAACCCTCTGATCCAAGAGAATCCTGAGCACTACCCTAGACTGGCTTCTACTCTCTGCACCGAGGATGGAGGTCGAGGGTGGAGAGGAGTGGGTGGGGTCTTCCCCTGCATCCCTGTCAGAACTGAGCATGGAAGGCAGGTGTGTATGGGGGACGGGTACCCTCAACAGGGAAAATGACCTTTCCGTCACCACCAGGAAAAGGCGGTGAGGGGAACCTGCCAAGGAACCTTGATGGTTTCTGCGCTGCCTGGTACCAGGCTCTCCCAGGGTTCCAGGGCATGATGGGGTTGTTTCTTCTCTCCCTCTCTTGCTGTTATGGAAGAAGGCTTCAGTGCTAAGCCAGAGATATCTTCCAGCCCTTCTCTGAGAGAGCCTTGTTTCTGTCAGACATGGTTCCACCAGCCCTCCCGCTAAACACCTATTTACGACAAGGGTGCTCGAGTGAAGCAGAAAAATCAGAGAAATTAGGCAAGTAAAAGGGAGCATCTACTCACTGTTTGGTAGCTGCCGGGGACTGAGGGAACATGGTACCTCCCCTCCTCATGTCACCCTGGCTGGAATGTGGCAAAGTCTGTGAGGCCGTGTGACCGGGGGCCACTCACCTCTCCTGAGCGCCTCCTGTTGCTTGGGTGCAAACCTGCACTCACTCTCTCTCTGCTTCCAGCGCCCCCTGTTGGCTGTTAACTTCATCAGATGGGCCTTCAATGGCCCAGCCCTCCAGCTGAATCACACAGTCTAAAATGGATAAACGAACCCCTTCCAGGGTAAAAGGTCCCACAGAACCTATCACAGTGCCCTTGGCATCTGCAGCGCTGCCTCTGGGCTCAGTTCTTGGCCTCTTCTGAGCGATCTTTGAGTCTGTGCCTGCCATGGTGGTAGAGCAGTGCCTGCAGGGCTTTCTCCCCAGAGACTCTTCGCCTTAAATGGTTCTTCTTGCCCCAGTTCTCCAGCCAGGTCACTCCTTCACGTCCGATCCCCTTCCTAGGGTAACGAAGTCCAACAAATGGTGGATCCTCCGAGGGTCTTCAGCCCCTCCCTGAGCCCTTTAAATTCTAGCCCGAAACTTGTTCCCTTCTTGGGGCTTTGGCCACTCTGCAAGTGGCCAGTGGGGGAGACCCGGGCCCGCCCACTGCTTGGTCCCAACCCAGGAACTCTACAAACAGCAGCGGCATGCTGCTTCCTTGAATAGTTGCTGCTCTTCTTCCCTGGGCCGCTTCCCATGTAGTCCCTTCCTCTTCACCTGACCTCAACTCCTCTTCTTCCTCATCAAATGGCAATGCCACCAGAACCCATCTTCTGCTTCTTCCTTGAGCTCTGCAAGAAGCCCCCTTCCTTGCTCCTCTGCTCCCCACCAGGAACTGATCTGCTCTGGCCCTGCAGCGCCTTTTAACTGAGCCTGGTGGGCTCTGATTGGCTGCTTCCCTGCAGCCTCTCTAGGCAAGCCTGGAGGACCCACCTTCACTGCTCCTTTCCTGGGGCGGGGGGTGGATGGACCATGAGGTCTCCAGCAGGGGTCTCAAAGGGCCCAGTACACCCTGTCACAGATCCCACCAAAGGCCACAGAGATCTGGGGTCCAGGTTTTGGTGCACCTAGATGGGGAAGTGGCTCCTGCAGCGAGGCTTGCCCCTGAGGTGAGAGCAGCTGGGCCATTTCTGCTACCAGCCATCATATTGGAATGATCTTGGGGCTGGGAGTTCTCACTGGGGAACCTTCTGCTCTGGAATGTGCTTTCCCTTCGGACTGAGCGAGGGAGGACAGCTGCCCATGTACAGTGCGTGGCCCAGGTAAGCCTTTACTGGCGGGCAAGGGCTTGCTGGGGTGCAGCGGTGGTTAGAGGGGCCCTGATCACACATTCATATTGAATAACTGTCTGTTGTAATTGTGCATCCCCTCAAAGGCTAGAGTTGCTTTCTAGCCCC
Source organism: Chrysemys picta bellii (assembly GCF_011386835.1). Classification (NCBI taxonomy): domain Eukaryota; kingdom Metazoa; phylum Chordata; order Testudines; family Emydidae; genus Chrysemys; species Chrysemys picta. Next base: position 145,288,745 of record NC_088795.1, on the reverse strand, counting down.
AGTGCGCGCTGCTGTGGCTAACCCCAGGGTGGTGGGTGAGTGATCCTTGGGGATAATCTGGACAGTCAGAAAAGTTTCTGAAGCACTTTGGGACCCAGTGGGAGAAAAGTTGTTCTATAAATGACTTAATTAGTTAATGTACGTGAAGGGCTTTGAAGACAGACTGCTGACTGTTGCTCTCATGTAAGCTCATTAGTGCTCCATGGAGCTGAAATCATTCCCATCTGACATCAGCTCAGCGGCTGGTGGGAAATGTGTTGATGTCTCAGGCCAGTACAGGTGTCCACATCATAAAAGCCCCCAACCCAGCTTGTTAACAGTCTCAGCTGAGACTGAGGCCTGAAGGGGCCTGGACACTAAACTCCCCTGGCAAGGGGGATCCTGGCAGGGCAGGGCAGGGGTAGCTTGTGGAAAGAGGACTCCACTACCGATTGTACTTGAATGATTATTGTATTGTTCTGTGTCTCCTACAGTGTGGAACATGATTTTCGGCAGCAGGAAGGCCGCTTCCAGCGGGTGCTGAGCAGCATTGAGAGTGAGTCAAGGCAAAGCTCCCCCACGACAGCCCGGGCCACCACACCAACTCGGCAAGAGCTGTCCCCGATGCCGAAGCTGCCTGCAAAACTGGACTCCAAAAAATCCAGGCGCAAATGTTTCTGGTTCCTGTGACACATGGTGCTGCCTGAGGAGGATGCAAAGGTCACATCACCAAGGCAAGACGACATGCGTGAGGTCCCCACTGCCAAAGAGACGTTCCATTGCTGACACACCAAGCACTCTGTTCCTTTCTCTCCCTCTCTCCGAGGCTAGGGTTTGGGTAGCACCAGCTTTTGTATTCTTACCTCTCCCCTGTTTAACATACTACAGCCCCTGTGTAAATAACGGGCGGGAGGGAGAGCACCACTGTACTTAATGAGAAATCAATAAACTCTAGGGAGACGCTATTTTCGCTACACAGGCTCTTGCCAGCAAGTTTTTGTTCTTAAAAAGGCAGCGATTGGCTCCTGCTGTTTGGAGTATTTGGGGGTGCAATTAACAAAGAAGGCCTGGAGATAACACTCCCTCCATGCACCCAGGGTGTCACTGCCATCATGGTAAACATGCTGAAAGCGGCTGGAGTTTTGTCTACACTAGGGCTCCCTTTAGTGCAGCTGAATGGCTGGTTAACACCCCTGCCTCCATCTCTGATCTCCAAGGGCAGGCAGGCACCCCCAGCATTTCCAACCTCTGCAGCTCTGAGGTCAGGCTACAGCTCCCCTTTCTCTGGGTAATGAAAAGCGCATTTCTACAGCCTGGCTCCCCACAGAACAGCCAGCAGCTGCCTTTCAATCACTTCAGTGTCATCAAAAGTACCTGGACATTTGTCACTTCCAGGCTCAGTTTTGTGGCGATTGATTCAGCAGCCTAATGAGAGACGCTGCAATTGTCTTTTACACACAGAAAAGTTGGGGGCCTGTGTTACAAGTTCTCCTCAGCATAGCACCATTCCCCTTCACTCCAGTGGTCATCAGCTGTCCCACCCAGTCCGCCTTGCTGTCCAGGGGACAGGGTAACTAAGTCCTCTGCATTCTGGGTTGAGTAGCACCTTCTTTTGGCCTTGATTTCTGAAATCACGTGTTGCAGGGATTAGTCAGAGAGCTGCAGCTCCTGCTGATTCACAGCCACTGCCGTCAGGAGCTGAAGGCACAAAGAACCTCACCATGTGCAGCACAGCGTGAAACTTTCGCCATGCTATGTGAGCATCAGAAAGATCTTGATACTCAAAGGGGACAGGTTAGGCACGGGGGAACCTGACCTTTGAATTTCCTGGATCAGGCAGCCAGCAGGGGGAGAAAGGCAGACACTAGAGACTGGAGGAAGCAGGGACATATGCAAGTGCCAGTGAGTGAGTCCTGGGTTCTGGCCTGGTCAGAAATCTGAGACTCATTCATTCGCTTTTAAGTACATTCCTCACAATTCTGCAGAGCCTGTTCATGAAAGAGCAGATAGCACCAGTGGCGAGGTGTGCACCTGCCTGCTGTGGGCATAGCCGAGACTAGACCAACTCATTTCACACCCCCAGGTTTCAGCACTTGTGACCTGCTCCCTCTAATCGAAAGCACTGTGATATTCAGTCCGGGTGGGGAGGGGACGCCAACCTAGAAATTATACTCTCCCTCCCACATGCAGCTGGCTCGCAGGGAAGGAAGCTGAGGTTTCCTGGCTGCAGGATTCACTGACTAATTACAAGAAAGAAATTAGCAGCTCAAATATTCCAGCTTTTTCAAGGCTGCCCACGAGAGGAGAAATTCAATGTCAGGTTAATGAGGGTCCCAGATCAAAGGGCTGGAAGCAGCCAGTGGGTGGTGTCAGCATGCTGAGCACGGCACAGAAAACGCTCCCTAATGCTCCACACAGTTGCCGTGCTCAGAAAACCAACCATGAGCTGCACAAAGGCCAGGAGAGTGGGGAAGGAGGGGGCTCCACAGAGACCCCATGCCGCTGAGAGCAGCACAAAGGCCTCTGAATGATACTGTCTCTGCATGATAACAGGGGATGGAAGGGAGGCTGGGCCCCAAGAAGGCCTCAGAATTCAATCCCCATTGAAGTCAATGGCAGCTGCTGGTCTCCTGTAGGGGGACACTTGGCCCCAGCAGCAGTGACAGAATTTATCTCCTTGAAGAACATTTGAAGTCTCAGCATTTCAGGTGTCACAGCAACCCCAAGCCTGGACAACTCCTGCGAGGGAAGGATCACAAACCCAGCCAGGAAGAGACTGGGATCCATGCAAGCTCCAGGCTACACCCATCTGAGCTCAGCAGAGAATTTGCATGCATCTGCTGGAACTGACATAACAGTAACCCACCCTGAGCCTTCTGTTCTTAACCATTAGGGGGGCAGGGACAGCTCAGTGGTTTGAGCATTGGCCTGCTAAACCCAGCATTGACAGTTCAATCCTTGAGGGGGCCGTTTAGGGATCTGGGGCAAAAATCTGTCCTGGGATTGGTCCTGCTTTGAGTAGGGGGTTGGACTAGATGACCTCCTGAGGTCTCTTCCAACCCTGATATTCTATTTCATTAACTCTGCCCTGAACTACAACATGCATCTAGTCATGTGGCCTTAACCCACCAGGAACCTCATTTATTTTGGATGGAACCATTCTTGCCCTTCTCCCCGTGTTGCAGGGAGGAGGGGAAGCTTAGGTCTCAGGTGTGGGGTTAAGTAGCCAGGAAATTCCAGGTGCATGGTTCATAGGTCCCAGCACTCCGGAAGGCAAGAGGTTCCTTTGGCCTGCAGGTTTTGTGAGTGTCCATGAGCAGTCTCTCCTTAGAAGCAGATGACCGGGTCACAGCTGAGAGGTTCTAGGTACCTTGTATCCCCCTCCCTGTCATGCAGCTGCTGACAGGGTCCCACAGGTGCCTATGTTCAGGGTGCTTGTGGGCCTTGGGTCAGAGCATTCACCTGGAATGTATTGGGCACCAGGACAGGATGGCAGGTCCCTGGCTGTGGCATCTACATCAGCGAAGCTTTTAGCTTGTGCAGTTTCACAAGCCCCTACAGCCAAGGAGGCGGCATTCCTAGCCCAATGATTATTCTGTTGTGCCCTGATGAGCAGGTCAGATAGCTGAGTGAGGACAGGCATTTCCTAAAGGGGTGGGATGGGAGCTCTGAGAGGTGCACCTGGGTTGCTGGGGTCACCGGACAGGCCAGCATGGGAAACAGAGGCATTCAGGGGTGTACCAGATAACGGCGCCAGGGGCTGCTGGGGGATAGTGCAAACAGATGTTCCCTCATGGCATGGGGAGCTGGGGCTCTCAGGGAAGGGGGCAGAAAGTGACCACAGAGCTGTCCCCTGGGAGTCTTTTCCCCATACCCCCATCTGCTTCCCATTACATACAGGCTCAATGACCCTGACAAAGACTGTGGTTCAGTTTGGCTCTGTGCTCATAAGAAGCTTCCAAACCCCTGGCGTACACAAAACAGGGCTGGAATCTCACTTGCAACAACAGCTCTGGGAAGATGCTGAGTGTTGCCCACGCCCTAGGAACAGCCAGTCATGAAGTAGCCCTACACCTCTGGATGGAGCCAGGGAGTACAGAGGCAGCATATAGCTGATAAGTCAGGCCAAGACAGCTACCAGACAGCATTTCTGAAACTCAGATGGTTCAGGTCTTGGCAAAGATTCAAGGGGAGATGGCTGGGATCAGGTCAAAGGGTTAGATTCTCTTTGTACTGAAACTGGTCCCTAACAACCTCATTCAGTTCCTCGTAATGCATGTAGCTCCATTACCGCTCCTTTCTGCCCTCACTTCCCTGGGATGCCAAAATACACAACCCAGAAGCAAGGGTAACAAAACCATAATGCTAGTGAGCTCAAATCCCACCTGATCCCCACCAAGCCTCCTTCACACGCTTGGTTCCCACACGCCAAAGGTCCTTGTCATAGACTGGCAGGTTCAGAGCGACAGTCTCTCTCCCTCCGCAAAAGCGCTGGAGAGAGAAGTGTATGAAAGGAGATGCTATGACCAGCTGGGCCACCCCCCGTCTGCCTCATTTACAACACTGCCCCAATGACTGAGGGCAGAACTGAATACAGAATAGCTTAGCTAAACAACTCCATAAGGCCATTACTCCCAAGGTCAGAGAGGAGTATTTAGGACTGAATCCGCAATCAGTTCAGCAAGCAAAGACACTTAACGGTGAGCAAGAGACAGGGCTGGCGATCTGGAGCCGGAAGAGCTTCCTCACCCTTTGTGTCAGGCAGGCCAATGAGAAACTGCACAAATGACACCAGGAAAACAGCCCATCCGCGCTGCCACAGTGAAGTGATTCTAGTGAAGGGAGTCTGAGCCTGCCAATTGAGAGAGACTCGCTGAAGAGGTGAATATCTCAAAATATACGCTTGAAACCCATCGCAGGATCAAACCAAAGCCGTTAAAGAGAAGAGCCTTGTTCACGCCTTGAACCATGGGGTCAGACTGAACTAGTCCCGGAATGAAGGTGCTAACTCCCAGGGATCAGTGTAACAGCAGCACCAAATCCTGCGTATGTCTATCCAAACGTCCACCCAAGGGCTGCCAGCAGCCTGAACATGCACAGACCTGAGCAGAGCCACCTGCTGGAGAGACCCTCAGGCAGCCTCCAAATGGAGACCGCACCAGAGCCAGAGATTCAGTGAGCCTCACAGCACCACTCTGCCATGCCCGTCACTCCAGATTCGCTTCCTCCAGCAGCACTTGTCAATGAGAACCAAGAATGGGAGGACAACACTGTTCTCAGATCCCAGCAGGCCCCTCCACTGAGCATTCCTGGCCATTGCTCCTCTACACCACTGGTTTACAGGCATCCCCACTGACTTCCCGCTGCCACAGGACACAGAGCGTAGACCCAGCGGTTTGCAGTCTGGGCAGTCCCCATTGGGCTAAGCTGCCATGCGCTAACTCCCCTGGTTTCTAATCCCCACCCTGGCCCCTGCCCAGAGGGAGTGATTTATCTCTAGCCAATTTGTCCAGTTCTTTCTTCATTTTGAACCCCTCCCCGACCTGCTGGCACATCAGATCTGCTCCACATCAAGATGCCAGCTAACCGAGTGAGCCATGGGGCCATCTTGCCTCATAGCGCCTCATCAAACAGTCCAGCTGGGCCCTACCTTGGAAGCGTCAGTTGAGCAGTGTCTGTACAGCCCGCGGAAGCAAGGCTCTCATTCAGCCCAGGTCAACGGACTCAGCCTAGCAGGGCGCCCAGCAGGGCTCTGAAATAGCTGAGCCGTTTGAGGCTGCGGCTCAGGCTGGAGCCTAGGAAGGGGGGTGGCCTCAGAGCCTGAGTCGCTGGACAGACACACCCAGGATTCTGCAGAGCGCTGCCTACCCAGCTATTTCTAGAGCTCGAGCCCCGGTAGCCCAAGGCTGGGAGGCTCACACCCACTGGCTGTGTAGACAGAGACTCTCTGACTGGCTGATGCCCTGAACCCTGAGATTTAACCGCTCTGCATTCTTGGCATGCAGAACTCCAGTGGTGATTCAGGCCCAGCAAGGATCCTTGTTCCTGGAAGGAGCCCAGCTCCCTTCACTAGTCCTCACAACTCACATTCTTCAACCTTGGGGTGTCCCTACAGCCCCACTCCACAGAAGGAACCTCCCACTGTGGGATGAGGCCCAGCCTTCTGCCAGCACCCCATGAGGGTCGACCCAGGACTCCACCCTGCCTCAGTATGTGCTCCTACCACGAATTCCCCGTGTGCCGTGTTTGGACTTGGGCTGATGGATTTTCCAGGAGCTCTGTGTAACGTCAAGAGCCTCATCCTGACCAGGCTGCTGCAGGATGAACGGCACCAATAGCAGGAGACTCTAATGAGCTCTTACCACCCCAGCACCGAACCCAGCACACTCCTTGGCACTCACCAGGGCCCGTTCAAGGGCCAGGCTCACTCCAAGATGCCTGTAGCCCCCCAGAACCGCACAGAGCAAGCAGTGGTACTCACTCTTAGGTCGTGCTCCTGGTCGAGGACAATCACCCTGCGATTGACGGTGCGCAGCAGCTGCTCCAGAATCATCTGCACGTGCCCCTTCACCTTCCTCTGAAAGGCAAGACACACATCATGTCCAGCGCCTGGGCAGCTGGTCTCACTCCTGGGATCACCATGCAGGAGACAAAGGGAGGTCACCTGGCAGTTACACTCCTCTGCATGGTGAGTATCAGAGTGCCCCAGGGGCAGTGTCAAACACAGGCTTTGGCACTTTAAAAGGGACCTCCCCCAGCAATGGCAGCAGTAGGACAGACAGCACAAGAGGAATCAGGCAGGTGGCCCCACTCACAGCTGGGAGGGGCTGCTCAAAGGGCAACTCAGCCGGCATTTGAGAGCTGGGACTAAAGCAAGGAATTCTCTCTCCACACCTTAGAATCATAGAATATCAGAGTTGGAAGGGACCTTAGGAGGTCATCTAGTCCAACCCCCTGCTCAAAGCAGGACCAACCCCAACTAAATCATCCCAGCCAGGGCTTTGTCAAGCCGGACCTTAAAAACCTCTAAGGAAGGAGATTCCACCATCTCCCTAGGTAACCCATTCCAGTGCTTCACCACCCTCCTAGTGAAAAAGTTTTTCCTAATATCCAACCTAGACCTCCCCCACTGCAACTTGAGGCCATTGCTCCTTGTTCTGTCATCTGCCACCACTGAGAACAGTCTAGATCCTCCTCTTTGGAACCCCCTTTCAGGTAGTTGAAAGCAGCTATCAAATCCCCCCTCACTCTTCTCTTCTGCAGAGTAAACAAACATTTTTGCTGTCCTCCACTGGACTCTTTCCAATTTTTCCACATTCTTCTTGTAGTGTGGGGCCCAAAACTGGACACGGCACTCCAGATGAGACCTTATCAATGTTAAGAACATCAGAACGGCCGTACCGAGTCAGACCAAAGGTCCATCTAGCCCAGTATCCTGTCTATCCACAGTGGCCAATACCAGGTGCCCCAGAGGGAGTGGACCAACAGGCAATGATCAAGTGATCTCTCTCCTGCCATCCATCTCCATCCTCTGACAAACAGAGGATAGGGACACCATTCCTTACCCATCCTGGCTAATAGCCATTAATGGACTTAACCACCATGAATTTATCCAGTTCTCTTTTAAACGCTGTTATAGTCCTAGCCTTCACAACCTCCTCAGGTAAGGAGTTCCACAAGTTGACTGTGTGCTGCGTGAAGAAGAACTTCCTTGTATTTGTTTTAAACCTGCTGCCTATTAATTTCATTTGGTGACCCCTAGTTCTTGTATTATGGGAATAAGTAAATAACTTTTCCTTATCCACTTTCTCCACATCACTCATGATTTTATATACCTCTATCATATCCCCCCTTAGTCTCCTCTTTTCCAAGCTGAAGAGTCCTAGCCTCTTTAATCTCTCCTCATATGGGACCCGTTCCAAACCCCTAATCATTTTAGTTGCCCTTTTCTGAACCTTTTCTAGTGCCAGTATATCTTTTTTTAGATAAGGAGACCACATCTGTATGCAGTATTCGAGATGTGGGCGTTCCATCGATTTATATAAGGGCAATAATATATTCTCAGTCTTATTCTCTATCCCCTTTTCAATGATCCCTAACATCCTGTTTGCTTTTTTGACTGCCTCTGCCCACTGCGCGGACATCTTCAGAGAATTATCCATGATGACTCCAAGATCTTTTTCCTGACTTCTTGTAGCTAAATTAGCCCCCATCAAATTGTATGTATAGTTGGGGTTATTTTTTCCAGTGTGCATTACTTTACATTTATCCACATTAAATTTCATTTGCCATTTTGTTGCCCAATCACTTAGTTTTGTGAGATCTTTTTGAAGTTCATCACAGTCTGCTTTGGTCTTAACTATCTTGAGCAGTTTAGTATCATCTGCAAACTTTGCCACCTCACTGTTTACCCCTTTCTCCAGATCATTTATAAATAAGTTGAATAGGATTGGTCCGAGGACTAACCCTTGGGGAACACCAGTAGTTACCTCTCTCCATTCTGAGAATTTACCATTAATTCCTACCTGTTGAACAGAGGAGAATGATCATGTCCCTTGATTTCTTTTGGCCCAATCCTCTAATTTGTCTAGGTCCCTCTGTATGCTATCCCTACCCTCCAGCGTATCTATCACTCTTCCCAGTTTAGTGTCATCGGCAAACTTGCTGAGGGTGCAGTCCACGCCATCCTCCAGATCATTAATGAAGATATTGAACAAAACCGGCCCCAGGATCGACCCTTGGGGCACTCCGCTTGAAACTGGCTGCCAACTAGACATAGAGCCATTGATCACTACCCTTTGAGCCCGACGATCTAGCCAGCTTTCTATCCACCTTACAGTCCATTCATCCAGCCCATACTTCTTTAACTTGGTGGCAAGAATACTGTGGGAGACCGTATCAAAAGCTTTGCTAAAGTCAAGGAATAACACATCCACTGCTTTCCCCTCATCCACAGAGCCAGTTATCTCATCATAGAAGGCAATTAGGTTAGTCAGGCATGACTTGCCCTTGGTGAATCCATGCTGACTGTTCCTGATCACTTTCCTCTCCTCTAAGTGCTTCAGAATTGATTCCTTGAGGACCTGCTCCATGATTTTTCCAGGGACTGAGGTGAGGCTGACTGGCCTGTAGTTCCCTTAGAAACACAGGGCTGCTCTCTTCTAAGCTGACCTCATGCACCAACATAAGAACATAAAAGAGTGGCCAGACTGGGTCAGACCAATGGTCCATCTAGCCAGTAGCCTGACTCTGGCAGTTGATGGTGTCAGATGCTTCAGAGAGAGTGAAAAGAAAAGGGCAATTTATCAAGTGATCATCCCCTTTCGTCCAGTCCCAGCTTCTGGCAGTCAGAGGTTTAGGAACACTCAGAGCCTGGGGGTGCACCTCTGACCATCTTGGCTAACAGCCATTGATGGACCCATCCTCCATTAACATATCTAGTTCTTTTTTGAACCCAGTTATACTTTTGGCCTTCACAACCTCCCCTGACCAGGAATACCACAGGTTGACTCTGTGCTGTGTGAAGCAGTACTTCCATTTGTTTGTTTTAAATCTGCTTCATACTAATTTCACCAGAAATTATTGTAGGGTATAGAAAACATTACAAGCAAATAGGCTGCAACAGAAACTGCTTCTGATCACTGGATTGGGAGCTGGAGCAGAAAGCACCATCCCACTCCTTTCTTCGAAGCATCGGACGGTCTTCCCTCCCTAAGAGAGGTGCTCATCTCCATTAGCAATATACCCAGTACTTCCCTACCAGCCTGATCAGCTAGGAAGCATATGGATCCACAGCACGGGTAGTAGCACACAATTCTCAAAACACCTCTTATTGTGCAACACTAACTACAGGACTTATGGTCCCCTCTCTCTGAACACCGTTCTGTCCCCACTGGCACTGAATTTATCCATAAAATAAGAAATTTCCTTACAATGGGAGAAACTCACAGCAGCCACTGAGTGGGGACAGCCTGAATTCACCAGTCTATTGGTAACCCCAAACAAATCTGCTGTCTGGGTGTGACACAGACATGCCCAGGCAGATACATTACCCCTGTGCCCAACCATCTTCTCAGTATTTCACAGAAGGCGGCTGTGAGTGGTCTCTGTGGACAGCCAAGAACTAGCTGATTGTCATGGCTATGGCATGAGGTTTGTAAGGGGAACAACCGTAGAGCCGTGTAACGTAGGATACTGTGTTCCAAAACTACTGGAAATAAAACTTCTCACCTCAGGTGTCAGTCTCAGACTGACTCAATCAAAATGAGAGCAATCAACAGCTGTGGAGCAACCCAAGCCCTGTCTGCACCAGACACAGGCATGAGCATTTACCAAGAGAAAAGAACCCCAAGCGAAGTCTCTGAATAGGGATCCCCCGGGCTAAGAGACAATAGGCTGTTACTATAGAAAGGGAAAAGAAAGGGCACAGGATGTTACCCATTACGAAGGAGACACTTTGCCAGTGGGAGAGTGTGATGGGGTGTGCTCCCACACTGGCCCTGCAAGAGCTGAATTAGGCCAGGTGGGCCCAATCATCTAATTAGGTTGCAAACAGGGGAGCTTTAGGCTGGAGGCAGCTAATTAGAGAGAAGCTCACCTGCGAGGGACAGGCAGATCTCCTACAAAAGCCAGAAGGCTGGCAACCGAAGGAGCAGCAGAGAGAAGTCTGCAGCTACTCCCTGGGAGAATGGAGGAGTGCTGAGGCAGCTGCTAGGAGAGGGCAGTCGCTCCCGGGGAGAAGGGAAGTGGGTTTGGAGTTGGTACACCCAGTGCAAGGAGGGGAACCAGAAGAGGTAGGAAACAGTTCAGGGAAGGAGCAGTGAGGACGGGGAGAGGAAAGCCCAGAGCTGCTGGGGAAAGGGTCTCTGGACTGGAATCTGGAGTAGAGGGCAGGCCTGGGTTCCCCTACCAGCCACCAAGGGTGTGGCATAGCCCGGCATGGCAGTGAAGGGGAAGACTGCCTGGGTCACTGTGGGTGTGACAGGGAATGGAAGGGGGGAATGCCGAGTGACATGGCCTGAGGCTGAGTCACAAAGGGGACGCTGTGGTTCCTGGGACCAGAAAGGAGCTGCAGACCTGAGAGAGAGAAGGTGTGACAGGGTTTGGGTGTGAACTCAAGAGCTAATCCCCAGAGTGGCCAGGAGGAGGTGCCAGACAGCAAAGTAACTTGTTCATAATTATAGGCTATAGATTCCATTTTATGTTTCTTTTACCTGTACCCTTATATGTCTAAACACTTGTACTTGCTTTTATTTGAATCTCTATCTCAAGCTCTGTTAAACTCCAAACTGGTTTTACTATAGATACGTCTAAGTGCTAAGGCGGGTGTTGAGCTGTGGTGAAACAGTGAACCGGGATGCATTGCTTCCACCAAGGCAACGAATCAATGCACAGCAGGTGTCCAGAACGAAGGGGATTGGGCACTCGAGTGTAGATGTGTACATTGCTAGCCTGCATTGGGAAAGCACAGAGTGTGTGGAGCCTGGAGACGAGAGCTTGGGTTAGCCAGACGTTGGTAGCTGGGGAGGGTTTCCCCTGGTGGACACAGCCAAGGCTCCCTCCTGTTGTGAGCAGCTGGTAGTGATTCACTCTGCACCCCTTGGGTAACCCTGAAAAGTGCCACCGTGGCAAGGTCAGCAGGATCTACACCCAGTTTATGAACAAAGCGAAGTTCACGCCCAAGGCAGTAGAGTACACTGAGACACAAAGTGACACTGAAAAGTAATAGGGTTGAAAATGGTGTGTGTGAGTGTGAAGTTTTTATTGTTTGTTTATATCAGGAGAGGGAAACAGAACAAAGACAGCACAAAATGAGCAAGCTAGAGAAGTGCTGCACACTAACCAAGCTGCAGTTTGAGCAGCTGTGAACCATCGGGGATTAGTCGTTGCAAGGAAAAGCCTCAAGGAAACGATCTGAGCTTATGGAACAAGACACGTTACATGTCAAGCAGCCAAACCCCTCGGGAAGGAATGAGGGTGTGAGGAGTTCAGGCATCCGTACAACACCGCCAGACTGGCACAGTCCTCAACAAGACAGGCAATGGCCGAGAGCCTATAAGAATCAGAAGGCAGTGGAGGAAGCTGCCCATAGGAAACAGTTGGAGCTGGAAGAATGAAAGCATGTAGAATCATAGAAGATTAGGGTTAGAAGAGACCTCAGGAGGTCATCTAGTCCAACCCTCTGCTCAAAGCAGGACCAACACCAACTAAATCATCCCAGCCTGACCTTAAAAATCTCTAAGGAAGGAGATTCCACCACCTCCCTAGGTAACGCATTCCAGTGCTTCACCACCCTCCTAGTGAAATAGTGTTTCCTAATATCCAACCTAAACCTCCCCCACTGCAACTTGAGACTATTGCTCCTTGTTCTGTCACCTGCCACATTGAGAACAGCCTCTTTGGAACCCCCCTTCAGGTAGTTGAAGGCTGCTATCAAATCCCCCCTCACTCTTCTCTTTTGCAGACTAAATAACCCCAGTACCCTCAGCCTCTCTGTGTAAGTCATGTGCCCCAACCCCCTAATAATTTTCACTGCCCTCCACTGGACTCACTCCAATTTGTCCACTTCCTTTCTGTTGTGTGGGGCCCAAAACTGGATGCAATACTCCAGATGTGGCCTCACCAGTGCCGAATAGAGGGGAATAATCACTTCCCTCAATACACTGGCAATGCTCCTACTAATGCAGCCCAATGTGCCGTTAGCCTTCATGGCAACAAGGGCACACTGTTGATTCATATCCAGCTTCTCATCCACTGTAATCCCCAAGTCCTCTTCTGCAGAACAGTCGCTTAGCCACTCAGTCCCCAGCCTGTAGCAGTGCATGGGATTCTTCCTTCCTAAGTGCAGGACTCTGCACTTGTCCTCAAGAGAGGGAGCAAGCGCTCAAAATGCTGAAATTACAAAATAAAAACCCACCTCCCATGAGTAATCCTCCCCAGGGATCAACCAGCTAAGATAAATTATGTCCAAGATACTGGGACGGGGAATGCTTTGAGGAATACCTGACCACTTTTGAGAGGACATGTGAAGTACTCCAAATTCTTGACACACAGAAAATGACCACCTTGTCTCCCAGTCTATCTGATAAATATCCAAAGGAGGCTATGAATTATGATTGAGTCAGAGATACTGTATTGAAAAGGTTTCAAATCATCCCAGAGGAATATTGCCTAAAAATTAGAAACATCAAAAAAACTTGATAAAATAAGTCACGGGGAATAAGTTTATAAAATTATTTAAGGAAATGGATAAGGGATAAAGAGGCAGAGGACTATGAAAATTTGGTATACCCATTTAGCCAAGAGAAGTTCTTTGATGCCTGGCTGGATGAAGTAAGGGCTGTAGTGTGGGATAAATCCCCAGCGATTAAAAGATGCAGCCCATGCAGCTGATCTATATGTGCTAGCGAGGCCATCTGTGAAGCGCAGGTCTGAGGGATGGGCAACACCCAGTGTAAATGGGGGGATCCCGATTTGTCCCAGGCAAGAAGGTGGGAGGGGGTGGATCTGAACCCATACCACCCCAGAAATTGTTGCCTCCTGGCAACCCCAATCACAGGTTCCCGGCCCAGAGCAACAGCCTGAGAAGGCGTTATTTGTGTGAATCCACTGAACACATGAGGAAGCAGTGTGCTTTATGTGTGGAATCCACATAGGGATGCCTGAGGTGATCACAGTTAATTGTGTCTGTTCTGCCCTGTGACACTACACCCCATATTCTCCATAGAGATATTCTTATGATATGAATATGGCACAACTCAGATGTGCTTTATGCAAGATGGGTCATGTGAGGTATCATTGGAAAGGTTATGATTTACTGAATGTTATTATCCTATTTGTACATATGTATCATTTCTGTATCTGAAGTTAGGAATATTGACTATGTAACAATTACAAGTGGGTTTATCCCTGGGGAATGCCCACCAGACAGAATGCAATCAGCCTGGATGGGCCATTAGGGAGACCAATAGGATTTTGAAGATGCTAATCTCCCACCTTCCTGAGAAGCTTCCTGGGATGCTGCAAACAACCTTTGACTCCTGTCTGCTTTGACACTGCAGGGTCATGTGATCCTGGTACTGGACTCCATCTTGGACTACTAGTATTTTTCCCACTGATAAGGGGTGGGGATCAAACTGGGAAACAAAGGATTCCCGCCATATGTAAATCCTATTTAAGGCAGGGAAGTCAGTTAATCAGGGGCCATTCCCCACTGAATCCCTGCCCAGGATGACTGCTGGAAACATCTAAGAAACAAAGACAAAGGGGGGCAGGGGAAGGACTGATCCTGGTCTGGAGAAGGTGTCTGGCCTGTGAAAGAAATACCTAGAGTTTTAAGCTGCAAGCAAGAGCAGCTTGTCTTCAAGAACCTCTGCAATCTGCCATAAAGCAACATTTAGGGTGAGAAATTACCACTTGTAACCAGTTTCTTTAGTGTATTAATCTTAGTTTGCGTGTTTGTTTTTACTTGCCCAGTAATCTGCTTTGATCTGTTTGCTATCCTTTATAATCACTTAAAATCTATCTTTTGTAGTTAATAAACTTGTTTTTGTTTTCTCTAAACCCCATTTGTGAAATCCATAATGGAGGGAGGGGCAAAAAGCTGTGCATATCTTCCTCCACATTGAGGGAGGGAGCGAATTTCATGAGTTTACGCTGTACAGTTTTCTGTGCAGTGCAAGCCAATACAATTTTGGGTTTGCACCCCAGTACATCAGGTGGCACCCCAGAGTGGGTGGTAACCCGTCACATGCCCCCCTGGAGGTGGACAGGGTTTATGAAAGATGACAGTGTAAATGGCAGACTGTTTCAAGAGTGGAAGCACACAGTGCCCAGATCATGCTTGGTAGGAAAGATCTGACTAAGGAATCAGATATGCTCGCAGGGGAGAGAGTAAAGCACCTTGCCTTGGGGAAATATGAAACCACTTGTGCCTTTGGCTCATGCCTAACAAGACTGAGAAGGTTTAAAAGATGCTTGGAAGGTGGGATTCTCCATAAGACACCCGCCAATGTTTTGGTGGGAGAATGATATTATTTCACTGCCTAGGACTGTTACTATTGTAAATCCCTCTTGCTGTGGCTATGTCCTGGTTTGCAGACACACACCCTGCAGAGGGGAAGGTGAAAACTCCACACCCTTAGCAGCAGAGATTAGTGATATGTCTACGAGGAGTCATAAGAACAACCATGCAGCGTCAGACCAATAGTCCATCTAGCCCAGTATCTTTTTTTTGAGATGGGGCAACTAGAACTGCAGGCAGTATTCAAGTTGTGGGCATACAATGGATTCATATAGTGGCATTGTGCTATTTTCTATCTTATCTTTATCATTTTCTAATGGTTCCTAACATTGTTAGCTTTTTTTCTTTACTGCCGCTGCACATTGAGCAGATGTTTTCAGAGAACTATTCATGATGATTCATAAGAACAACCGTACTGGGTCAGACCAAAGGTCCATCTAGCCCAGAGTCCTGTCTTCTGACACTGGCCAATGCCAGGTGCCCCAGAGGGAATGAACAGAACAGGGAATCATCAAGTGATCCATCCCCTGTTGCCCATTCCGGGCTTCTGGCAAACAGAGGCTAGGGAAACCATCCCTGCCCATCCTGGCTAATAACCACTGATGGACCTATCCTCCGTGAATTTATCTAGTAGTTTTTTTTTTTTTAAACTTCGTTATAGTCTTAGCCTTCACAACATCCTCTGGCAAAGAGTTTCACAGGTTGACTGTGCGTTGTGTGAAGAAATACTTCCTGCTGCTTATTAATTTCATTTGGTGACCCCTAGTTCTTGTGTTATAAGAAGGAGTAAATAACACTTCCTTATTCACTTTCTCTACACCAGTCATGATTTTAATAGACCTCAATCATATCCCCCCCTTAGCGTCTCTTTTCCAAGCTGAAAAGTCCCAGTCTTATTAATCTCTCCTCATACGGAAGCCATTCCATATCCCTAACCATTTTTGTTGCCCTTTTCTGAACCTTTTCCAATTCCAATATATCTTTGAGATGGTGTGACCACAGCTGTATGCAGTATTCAAGGTGTGGGTGTACCATGGATTTATATAGAGACAACATGATATTTTCTGTCTTACTATCTATCCCTTTCTTAATGATTCCCAATACTCTGTTTGCTTTTTTTGATTGCCACTGCACATGGAATGGATGTTTTCAGAGAACTATCAACAATGACTCCAAGATCTCTTTCTTGAGTGGTAACGGCTAATTTAGTCCCCATCATTTTATGATTCCAAGATCTCCTACTGAGGAAAATAGAAAAGAGCACAAACTCTGGCAAGTCAAGTGAAAAAGTATAATAAGGCAGGCCAAGGAAGAATTTGAAGAGCAACTAACCAATGACACAAACACTAACAGCAAAAATATGTTTTAAGTACATCAGAGGCAGGAAGATGCCAAACAGTCAATGGGACCGTTGAATGATTGAGGTACTAAATGAGCGATCAAGGAAGACAAGGTTGTTGCGGAGATGCTAAGGGCATGGCTACACTTGCCAGTTAGAGCGAATTAAAGCAGCTCCGTGCGCTCTAACTCACGACCCGTCCACACTGGCAAGGCACGTAAAGCGCCCGGACTCTGCGGCTAGAGCGCTCCTGGTACTCCACCTTGGCGAGTGGAATAACGTTTGATGCGCCCCCGCTAGAGTGCTGTGACGCCAGTGTGGACACCCTGGTCTGTTAATGCGCTCTGATCGGCCTCCAGAAGTGTCCCACAATGCCTGTTCTAGCCACTCTGGTCATCACTTTGAACTCTACTGTTCTGCCCTCAGGTGACCAACCGTCAGTCCTACCCTTTAAATTCTCTGGGAATTTTGAAAATCCCCTTCCTGTTTGCTCAGCCAGGCATGGAGTGCTCTCAGCGCATCTTTCCAGGTGACCATGGCTCCACGCGCCAGGCGAGCCCCAGTATGGAGCAATGGTGAGGTGCTGGACCTCATCAGTGTTTGCGGGGAGGAAGCTGTCCAGTCCCAGCTGCGCTCCAGCTATAGGAATTACGATACCTTCGGGCAGATATCAAGGGACATGATGGAAAGGGGCCATGACTGGGACGCACTACAGTGCAGGGTTAAAGTGAAGGAGCTACGGAATGCCTACCGCAAAGCCCACGAGGCAAACCGCCGCTCTGGTGGTGCCCCCGCGACCTGCCGTTTCTACAAAGAGCTGGACGTGATACTTGGGGGCGACCCCACCTCCACTCCAAGGACTACCATGGACACTTTAGAGCCCAGTTCAACAAGGCAGGAGGAGGAGGAAAGCAGGAGCGAGGATGCTGAGGGGGAGGAAGACACCCCGGAATCTCTGGAGGCATGCAGCCAAGAGCTGTTCTCAAGCCAAGAGGAAGGTAGCCAGTCGTGGTGGCTGGTGCTTGGGGAAGGACAAACACCAGAGGAGGTTCCCGGTAAGCGGCTTTGATTTTGGGAAGGAAGTTATTGGGTGCAGGCTCTTGGGGTGAGGAGGGTTAGGGCTGCATGCATGCCTAGATGCGGAATAGGGCATTGATGCCACTGTGGTCCTTGTCCCAGTCAGGCTAACGTGTCCGCGCCACTGTGCTGCGAGGGGCGGGGGGACCATTGCTGCACATAGGAAGCTGCATATGGGCCAGGGCGGAAGCCGCATTGCAGTAGAAGACCCTCCCTTGCTTCTCAGGTCACCCTCAGCAGCGAGATATCTTCCAGGACGAACTCCTGTAGAAAATGTGGGGACAGTGTTCAGTATAGGGGTCCCCTGCAGCTGTTGGCTCTCCCCAAGGCACAGAAACCCAGAGGACCGTGAAACAATCAGTCCTCCTTGACCCTGTGCTTACTCACCATTTTGGGGCTCCCATGGGTTATGTGCGCTCGCTTTGGGATGGGCAAATTATGCTATTGTGTAGACTGTGCTTACCCTCCTTAAGTATGGGGGAATCATTGCTCTCTCTGGTGTGAACAATGCTGCCTCTGTTAAGTGTTGCATTTTGCCTTTACAGATGCAACCTTGAGATCTCAGTCGTCCATGTTATCACTTGCCGAAAGAATCCAAAGAATTAGGAAGAGGCCACATAGAAGCAAAGAAGACATGCTGCATGAAGTAATCCAGCAGTCCCTTAACGAGAATCTAAAAGCGTAGGAGTGGAGGGAGAGTGAAAGGAGGATCCGCCAGCAGAATGAGGAGCTCCGGCAGCAAAGCACGGATCAGCTGATAAGCATCATGCAGCACCAAGTGGACTCGATCCAGGCGCTCGTAGCCATGCAGGTGGAGCACTACCGCCCCCCCCCCCCCCCCCCCGCAGCCCTTGTCCCAAAACTCTTTCCCTTGTGCCCCCATGGCACCTCCAACCCACTTTCCCCAACATCCGGGTTCTTATCGCCACCAACTGTGGACAGACTGCAGCGCTTTCCCTACTACGCTCTCCGAAGGCTGGTTTAACTCAAAGCGCTCTACATTTGCAAGTGTAGCCATGCCCTAAATGAATTCTTTGCATCAGTCTTCTGGTGCATCAGTAACAGGCTTAAAGACAGGAAACGAAGGGTAGGACTAAATGGTCAGTTTTCACAATGGAGAGAGGTAAATAGTGGGGTTCCCCTTAGATCTGTGTTGTGATGGGCTGGGTTTGGTACTGAATTTCTTTTTCTGTTCCTGCCACCCTCTGTAGGTTGCCAGCCTCGCTAGGTGAGTCTTTGGTGGCACCGCCCAAGTCACACAGTCAAAAATAAATCCCTTCCAGGGTAGCAAAAAGTTCACCGAACTGTCTGCCTTCACCAGGGTCTTCAGCCCTGCCTCTGGGCCCTTTAAATCCATCCCTTTGCTTGGGCTTCTAAACAAGCCTTGGCCCCTTCTTGGCTTAGGCCACTTTGCTGGTGGGGGAACCCGGGTCCAGCCCAGGGAACCTCTCCTCAGTAGCCATGCACTGCCTCCTTTAATCAGATGATGCTGTTTTCTCTGGGCTTCTTCCCACCTGGTCTCTTTCCTTTCATCTGTTACCTTAGGGTTACAGTTCTCAGGTCCTCTCTCTCCCAAGACTAGGAAATACAGCCAGTCAAGCTCCTTCAGTAGAGAGGGAGCACCCTTCTTCACCTCCCTGGTCCCAGCCAGGAACCGACCTGCTAAGGCCCCACAGTTCCTTTGATCTGAGCCTGCGGGGCTCTGATGGGCTGAACAGAAGCAGCCATTCTAGGCAGGTCTGGAGAGCCAACCCTCACCGCTCTTTTCCTGGGGGGGGGGGGGTGTAATAGGACCACGGTCGCCTCCAGCAGAGGGCCATGAAGGCCTGGTACACCCCCTCACAGCTGTTCAACATATTTATAAATATGATCTGGAAAAAAGGGTGAACATTGAGTTGGCAGAATTTGCAAATGATACAAAATTACTCAAGATAGTTAAGTCCAAAGTTGCCTGGGAAGTGTTACAAAGGGATCTCACTAAACTGGGCAACACAATGGCAGAGGAAATTCAATGCTGACAAGTAATGTGCAAAGTAATGCACATTGAAAAAAGTAATCCCAATTATACATAAAAAAAGACGGGGTCTAAATTAGCTGTTACCACTCAAGAAAGAGATCATGGAGTCACTGTGGAGAGTTCTCTGAAAACATCCACTCAATGTGCAGCGGCAGTCCAAAAAAGCAAACAGAATGTTGGGAATCATTAAGAAAGGGGTAGATAATAGGACAGAAAATATCATGTTGCCTCTATATAAATCCATGGTACGCCCACATCTTGAATACTGCATGCAGATCTGGTCACTCCATCTCAAAAAAGATATATTAGAATTAGAAAAGGTGCAGAGAAGGTCAACAAAAATGATTAGGGGTATGGAACAGCTTCCATACAAGGAGAGATTTAAAAGACTGGGGCTGTTCAGCTTAGAAAAGAGACGACTAAGTGGGGGATATGATAGAGGTCTATAAAATCATGAATAGTGTGACAAAAGTGAGTAGTAAAGTATTATTTACCCCTTCACGTAACACAAAAACCAAGGGTCACCCAATAAACTTAATAGGCAGCAGGTTTAAAACAAACAAAAGGAAGGCTCTGTGTGATTCTACAGCTGGGTGTGTCTCTACCAATGTGTGTGCTGGAATGGGGCTTGAGAGCCTTTCACAGCAGCACAGAGTAAGGGAAACCTAGGCTAGTTGGACAGGCAGGCTCAGTGGGACCCCAGCACATCTGGTGGCACCGAGAAAGCGGGGTCCAACCCGTCACAAGATCTACCATTGGCTATTAGCCAAGATGGTCAGGGACAGAATCTCATGCTCTGGGTGTCAGTAAACCTCCTAATGCCAGAAGCTGGGACTGGACGGCTGGATCACTCAACAGGGGATGAATCACTCAAAATTGCCCTGTTCTGTTCATTCCCTCTGAAGTATTTGGCACAGTCCATTGTCAGAAACCAGATTCTGGGCTAGACGGACCATTGGCCGCTCTTAAGGTTCTCTTAGGAGAAATGGATGACACAAGCCTGCAAGGCCCTGAATATTGGCTAACTGGTCAGGTCAAAGGGGCAACACTAATGTGAGGAGTGGGATAGTTTCCAAGGAGAGAAATAAGCTGGTATTCCTGTTAAACTAAGATGGAACAAATAATGGAGGTGCTCTCAGAACTCAAAGATATCCAAAAGAAGTTAAAACAGGTTCTGGAAATTTCTCAGAAGGATTTAAAGAAACTTATGGAGGTTTCCCAGAAAGGACTGAGAGACAACCTGTGGTCAGAGATGAAATCTCTGTTGGGACAGCAGCTATCAAGTGTCTGGGCAGATTTGGGGTAATTTGTACCTCCATCACTAGACTGAAATGTCATGTGGTACCAAGGATATGTCAACACGTTTATCTGGATCAACCACACTTGTAATAGGTTTCAGAGTAGCAGCCGTGTTAGTCTGTATCCGCAAAAAGAACAGGAGTGCTTGTGGCACCTTAGAGACTAACAAATTTATTAGAGCATAAGCTTTCGTGGAATACAGCCCACTTCTTCGGAAGCATACAGAGCTTGATGGATTTCCACTCCATACGGCTAAATGCAGTGCCTTGCTCTGTATGCTTCCGAAGAAGTGGGCTGTAGTCCACGAAAGCTTATGCTCTAATACATTTGTTAGTCTCTAAGGTGCCACAAGTACTCCTGTTCTTTTTGCACACTTGTAATGTTATCAAAAAAAGATATCAAGTTAGTTTGAGAGGCTCTATCTTCCATAAACCCACATTGATTGGCATTAACTGCATTACCCTTCTTTAATTCTTTATGAATCGAGTCCCGTCTCAACTGCTTCATTGTCTTGGCCAGAAATGATGTCATGCTGACAGGCCTGTGATTAGCCAGGTCATCCCATTTACCCTTTTTTAAAAATGGCACAACATTAGCTTTCTTCCGGTCTTCTGGAATTTCCCCAGTGCTCCAAGACTTATTGAAAATCAACATTAATGGTCCTGCAAGCTCCTCAGACAATTCTTTTAAATCTTTTGGATGCAAGTTAACTGGACCTGCTGATTTTAAAGATGTCTAACTTTAGTAGCTTCTGTTTAACATCTGCTAGTGATGGGAAGAATGTTATCTTCACCATATGATAAGACTGTGACAGACTGACAATATCTATAATATACTTAACAAACCTTGTGGAATTAAGATTAACTTTAATTCAATAAAGTGTAACATTATTGAATTAGGGTTAACACCTTTGCAGTTCATTGTATTACAAATGCAAACATTTACACAGTACTGTGAAATTGTATGGAACTTCTTTAGTAGAATGACAAGATTAATAAAATTAATACAATTTCTGGAAGTTCAAAGGTCTTTCTGGAACAATAGGTATGAAATGAATTTCCTTAGGAAATACCTTGAGGTGAGGGGAATGCAAATCCTCCCCTTCTGAAGCCAATCTTTTGAAGATATGCCCCAAGGAAAGAGAACCTTTGTATACTAACTACTTGCTTCTGGAAACTCCAGTTCAAAGAGCCCTGGAGTGTATAAAAAGGAAACTGAACATGTTATGAGTGTGCTTGTTTCAAGCTGAAGATCTGATGAACTTGTAGCCACAAGGTGTCGCTCAGGTGGGGTATTAAAAGTCTGCACCTGAGCATTTTCCATGGTTCCTAACTTTCCTAACTTCTGATTAATATTCATTAAGAACTAAAACCCCATCTTGTTCTTTATCTGTTAGGACACTGATCCATAAGCAAATTAAAGACGTATTATTCTTCCCACAAGACTTCAAGAAATCCAATAAGTTTAGAAAATGAAGGTCTGATAGCCCTGGCCAAACCCAATCATAGTGCACATCTGAACTTCTCGGTCATACAGTTCTGCTGATGCACCACACATCCAACCCACAGACCACAGACCCAGACCCACTACTACAGTCCCGGTCTCCCCATCCCATCGCTCGGCAGGAGCCCCATCTCCACCACCTCTCAAGGTGACAGCAAATGTAAGGATGGGGGCTGAAGTGAGAAGCATGTGGGCTTCTCCCAGGTGCTCAGGCTGCCCCTATTCTTCCCCTCTCCTCCTGTATTTCAAAACTTCCCAGAGGAATGCTCACCAGCTCAGAGTCCTCCCTGTACTGTCTCTCTTCTCCACTCCGACGTGTCAGCTGCTCTTCTGCTCTCTGGAACCAACAATATCAAACAGAATTCATCTTTACAATCAAGCTAAGAGTCATTATCATTGGCTCATTTCACCATAAGACCGACGGGCAGGGCTGTGCTTCCCTTGTCTACCTTTCCCTCTCTGGGACCTGTTTCCAAATGTGGCATGGCACCGAGAGGAAAGCTGGTGCAGCTCTCTGCTTCAGGCTGGAGGGAGGCGGGTGAGACCCTCACACAGGATTTTGGCATGGCTGAGGTGATGGGCTGCTATGGTAAAAGGGACATTATACACAGGCCTCTTCTGCCCGTCCCACTGAGTAGCCAATGCTGGCACCCTTCAGAAGGTGGATGTCTCAACCAGTCCCACTCTGCATCTGCCAGGGGAATAGTTGTATTAGAGAAAGTTGGGGCTCAGAGTGTCCAGGCCTTATCCCCTCACTTCACCTTATAAAGGAGCTCCTTGAGCAAAGGGTTGTAACCACGTACCCTGAAGTGATGTATTATAGGAGCCTCAGAAAGTTGCAATTGAAGGGGCAGGAACTGGAGGGTTCAGAGGATATGGTCCTGTTGGTCTAATTAGAGCTGCTTTTGGCTAATTTTCAAAGGTAAACCGTCCAGAAGCAAGTTTGATGGATGAGGGGCACTCCCGGTGCTGGTGGGTGGCAGCTCGTGAACACTAGGCTGCCCATGTAGCTAACACCAGTGGTGCTGACTTGGCAGGGCTCAGATATCGCACTGCCTAGTGCGAGAGGCAGCTCTCTGGGCCAAGACCGAAAAGGACAAAAACTGAGCGTGGCCCTTAAAGACAGCAGCTCCAACTGACCCTCACAGGGGAGCCAGTCTGGAGCTCATTCCTTCTCAGAGGAGACTCTGAGCTCTATTCCTGATTCTGCCACAGCCTCCATGTGACACCTTGGGCAAGCCACTTCATCTCTCTGGGCCTAGTGCTAATAGCCCTTTGTTCCTCTCCACCTTTGTCTGTCTTGTCTATGTAGATTGTCAGCTCTCCATGTCACAGACTGTCTTCTGCTATGTGTCTATACAGCAGCCAGCCAATGGGTGACCTCAGCTGGAGCTTTGAGACACTACAAACAAATAAAAACAAATGGAATAATTCCATTTGCTCTGTCCTGTAACTCACATGGGTTGGGCAACTTCCCCTAGGTCTAGTACACAGGGAGAAGGGTCAGCCCACAGGGAGGGAGATATACTGACCAAGTTTGAAAGGGGCTTCCCACCAGGGCTCCATGATGCTTTCCCTAGGGTCTCCCCACCCCATGGAGAGGGCCAAGGGCTTGCAGGTGTGGTCAGGAATTACAGGGCTTCCCTAGGGCTTGCAGGTGACTATGGTATTAGGCACCCATCACTGCAGTGGAGGCCGTGGCTTGGCCCATCAAATCATGATGGTTTGACTCAGATAGAATTGCTGTGGTTTCATCTCTGAGGGCTTTAGCAGCTCCATCTTGTTTATTGGGAAAGTGCCTGGGACACTGGTTCTCCACTTGTGAGATAACTCCCTTCTCTTCGTGTGTCATTATATAATGCCTGCATCTGTAACTTTCACTCCATGCATCTGAAGAAGTGGGTTTTTTACCCACAAAAGCTTCTGCCCAAATAAATCTGTTAGTCTTTAAGGTGCCACCGGACTCCTTGTTGTTCTTGCCTGGGGCAGTGGGCTAGTTACACAACAGCCCAGCAACCCCTGCTATGTCCCCTGTAGCGGGAGGGGGATGCCAGCCTGAGCCCCAAGGTTTGTGTTCAGCCTAGCTCAGACCCATTGAACCGCGTGAGGCCGACCGCCGGCGCTGAACCCACGTAATGGGGGTTTTACCTTCTGGGCTTTGTACAGCACCTCCAGGATATTGCTGAGCAGCTCAATGCAAGCCTCCTCCTCCTCCCCCGTCTCAATCAGCTCCCGAAGGATGGGGATGGTAGTATGCAGCAGCATCTCTCGACACTCTGCACAGACAGACAGAGATTAGTTGTGGGGTGGGAGGGGGGCAAACACAGACACCTCCCCGTCCTGGGGAGGGAGTGGGGCAGACGTTCAGGCTCAGGTTGGAGCCCAGGCTCTGCGACCCTTCCCCTTGTGGGTCCCAGAGCCTGAGCCCAAAGGTCTCCACCGCAATTAAACGGCCCCACAGCCCAAGCCCCACAAGCCTGAGCCAGCTGACATGGGCCAGCTGTGAGTGTTTAATTGCACTGTAGACACAGCGAATTCACCACATCCCTAGGGAAGCTGTTCCAGTGGTTAATTCCCCTCAGTGTTAAAAATGTGCCTCTTATTTCTATTCTGAATTTGTCTGGTTTCAGCTTCCAGCAATTGGACCTTGTTCTGCCTTTGTTTGCTAGATCACAAATCTTCTGCTCATCTAAGTACTTACAGGCCCTGACCAAGTCACCTCTTGTCTTGGATAAACTAAATAGCCTGAGCTACTTCAGCCTCTCATTCAGAGGTGAGACTTCAGATCATTCTCATAGCTCTTTTCTGAACCTTTCCAGTTTGTCAATGTCATCTCTTTTAAAGTGTGGACATCAGAACTGGACACAGCATCCCAGAAATGGTCTCACTGCTGCAAGCCAGTGGTCTGAATGAGCTGTCTGCCACCATCTACTGAAGAACTGGAGGAAAAGATCTAATGAGCAGACACACCTGCTTTGCCAGGGTGATTAGCTTTGGCTGTATTGTGTTAACATTCACTTAAACCTTCGAGGCGGGGTACTGAAATGTTATCCTTATTGTATGACTAAAGGGGGGGGGGCAGAAAAATGGTTACTCACCTTCTCATAGCTGTTGTTCTTCAAGATGTGTTTCTCACATCCATTCCAATGGGGCGTGCGCCGTGTGCACAGTCGTCGGAAGGTGTTTCCCCTAGCGGTACCTGTCGGGTCGGCTGTGGAGCTCCCTGGAGCGGCGCCTTCATGGCACTGGATATATGCCCCTGCTGACCTGGCCCCTCCTCAGTTCCTTCTTGCCGGCTGCTCCGACAGCAGGGAAGGCGGGTGGGTTTGGAATGGATGTGAGCAACACATCTCGAAGAACAACAGTTACAAGAAGGTGAGTAACCGTTTTTTCTTCTTCTAGTGCTTGCTCATATCAGTTTCAATTAGGTGACTCCCAAGCCCTACCTAGGCGGTGGGGTCGGAGTTATGGAATCGCTGACTGGAGCACCCCTCTGCCGAATGCTGCATCATCTCTGACGTGCTGGATGATGGCATAATGAGAGGAACGTGTGGACTGAGGACCATGTTGCTGCCCTGCAGATCTCCTGTATCGGAACCTGGGCCAGGAATGCTGCTGAAGATGCCTGCGCCCTTGTGGAGTGTGCCGTAAGGGCCAGGGCTGGAACCTTGGCCAGCTCATAACACGTCCTGATGCAGGATGTGATCCATGATGAGATCCTCTGAGATGAGACCAGGAGCCCTTACATCCTGTCCACAATCACCACAAACAGCTGGTTCGACTTCCTGAATGGCTTCATGTGCTTGATGTAAAAGGCCAGCGCCTGCCAAACACCCAGAGAGTGGAGCCTCTGTTCTTGGACATTAGCGTGAGGCTTAGGGAAGAAGACAGGCAGAAAAATGTCCTGGTTGGTGTGAAAATGTGACACCACCTTGGTAAGGAAGGCCGGGCGAGGTCTGAATTATACCTTGTCCTTAAGGCAACCTTACGACAGGTAGAGAAGGGACCAAGTCATCAGTGGTTCGAAAGGGGGCCCTGTTAGCCTGGAGAGGACCATGTTAAGGTCCCACACAGGGAGCAGTAGTCTAATTTGTGGGTGTAACCGCTCCAGGCTCTTGAGGAAACGGGCAACCATAGGGTTGGTGAAGACTAAACATCCGGCCGCTCCTGGGTGGAAGGCCAAAATGGCTGCAAGGTGCACCTTGATGGACGATGCTGCGAGACCGTGCTGTTTCAGGTGCAGCAGGCACTCCAGGATGAGTAGTATGGGTGCCTGGAGTGGAAGTGTGCGATGCTGAGCACACCAGAACGTGAACCTTTTCCACTTTGCTAGGTATGTGGCCCTAGTGGAGGGTTTTCTGCTGCTGAGTAGGACCTCTCTTACCGGGTCCGAGCCCAGGAGCTCCATGGGGTTTAGCCATGAAGCTTCCAGGCTGTGAGATGGAGGAACTGGAGGTCAGGGTGGTAAAGACGACCGTGGTCCTGAGTGATCGGGTCTGGGAAGGGTGGCAACGTGATCAGGGTGTCCACTGACAGCTCCAGGAGCGTGGTGTACCAGTGTTGTCGAGGCCACGCTGGTGCCACCAGAATTAACTCCGCCCTCTCTCTGCGGACCTTGAGCAGGACCTTGTGCACGAAAGGGATCGGGGGAAAGGCATAGAGCAGGCGGCATCCCCCGGGTAGCAGGAACGCATCTGTGATCGAGCCTGGGCTGTGTTTCTGGAAGGAGCTGAACACTGGGCACTTTCTGTTCCTCTGGATGGTGAATAGTCGATCTGGGGACACCCCGACTTTTGGAAGATGGAGTGTATGACATCTGGGCGGAGGGACCACTCGTGATTGCGGAACGATCTGCTGAGGTGGTCCGCCAGTTTGTTCTGCACTCCTGGGAGATAGGACACCTCCAGGTGAACGGAGTGGGCTATGCAGAACTCCCATAGCTGGAGGGCTTCCCGACAGAGAGGGGAGGAGTGGGCCCCACCCTCCTTGTTGATGTAAAACATGGCGGTGGTGTTGTCTGTCATAACTGCCACACTCTGTCCTTGTAGTTGGGCCAGTCACACCGCCCTCAGCTCCTTGATGTTGATATGGAGCAAAAGCTTGTCCTGCGACCACAGGCCCTGCGTTTGGAGGTCTCCCAAGTGTGCTCCCCATCCCAGACAGGATGCATCCATTACCAGGGACAAGGAGGGCTGGGGGCTGTTGAAGGGGACTCCCTTGCACACTGCCTGAGGGTTGAGCCACCATCGGAGGGACTCGAGCACCTGCTGAGGCACGGTGACCACTGAGTCCAGGCTGTTGTGCCCGGGCGATAGGCAGAAACGAGCCATGCCTCCTGCAAAGATCTGAGCCTCAGTCGGGCATGCCAGATCATGTAAGCGCAGGCTGCCATGTGGCTGAGGAGACTCAGGCATCCCCGTGTGGTAGTGGTCAGGTGTCACGTGAGGCCTTGAATAATGTCTGTCATCGCCTGGAATCGGGCCTGTGGCAGAAACGCTCTTGCCTGAACCGAGTCCAGCACCGCCCCGATGAACTCTAGTCTTTGGGAGGGTGACAAGGTTGACGTGTTCACGTTGAGGAGGAGTCCAAGTGTCTCGAAAGTGGATCTGACCAATTGGACCTGAGACTCCACCTGCTCCCTGGAGAGCCCCCTGAGCAGCCAATCGTCGAGGTAGGGGTATACCTGCACCTGTCTCTTGCGAAGGAAGGCTGCTACAACTGACATGCACTTGGTGTACACTCAGGGGGCTGTTGACAGACCGAATGGAAGGACCATGAACTGATAGTGTTTGTGGTTGACAACAAACCTTAGGAATCGTCTGTGTGCAGGCCGAATAGCTACGTGGAGGTATGCGTCTTTCAGGTCGAGGGCGGCGTACCAGTGTCCCGGATCCAGAGACTGGGTAATTGTACTCAGGGAGACCATGGGAAACTTCAACTTTACCATGAATCTGTTGAGTCCTCGTGGGTCTAGAATGGGTCTGAGACCCCCCCCCCCCCCTTTGGGGATTAGGAAGTATCAGGAATAGAATCCCTTGTCCCTGAGCTCCCGTGGCGAGGAGCGCCTGCATCTCCTGGATAAGGAGTTGCTCCCGAGAAGGGTCCCTGAAGAGGGACGGGGAAGGGGGGCGGGAGAGAGGGGAGGAGCAGAATTGGAGAGAATATCCCACTTCTACCATGTGAAGAACCCAGCGGTCCGAGGTTAATTGGGACCAAGCATGGTAGAAGTGGGACAGATGGTTCATGAAATGGGGAAGGCTCTGGTGCTGAGGCAGGGGCGTCATCCTCGGGCGCACCTTCAAAAGACCTGCTTTGAGTCTGACGATGGCTTGGTCAGGCCCTGGCCCTGCCTGGGCGGGGGATGGGAAGGCTTGGAGGATAAGGGCATTGCTGCTGTGGTTGAGGCTTAAAAGGTTTGCGTTGGGTTTCTGGGATGTGCATAGCCAACAATGTCATAGTCGCTTGGGAGTCCTTTAGGCTGTGCAGCCTGGAGTCCGTTTGCTCCAAAAACAACCCTGCCCTGTCAAACGGCAGGGCCTGCAGGGTTTGCTGCACTTCAGGGGGCAACCCAGATGATTGTAACCATGAGCCCTGCCTCATGGCTATTCCATAGGAAAGGGTGCAGGCTGCAGAATCCGCAGCATCTAGTGAGGCCTGCAAAGAGGTCTGTGCCACTGCCTTTCCTTCATCAAGAATAGCCACAAACTCGGCTCTGGAATCGGGTGGAATCAGCTCCTTAAACGTCAACATGGAGGCCCACGAGTTGAAGTTGTATCTACGGAGGATAGCTTGTTGGTTGGCTATCGTCAGCTGCTGGCCTCCCATTGAGTAGACCTTTCTGCCGAAAAGGTCCATTTGCTTTGACTTTGGAGTCGGTCCCTGCTGCCCTTGTCTCTCCATCTCGTTAACTGCAGCCACTACAAGGGACATGACTGCGGGTGTGAGAACAGGCACTTGTACCCTTTAGAGGGCATGAAGTATTTACGCTCCACGCCTTTAGCAGTATGCGGGATCAGGTTTGCCACAGAGTCTTAATGTTGCTCTGAATTGTTTTTATCAGGGGCAGAGCTACCCTGGATGGCCCCTCTGGTGCCAAGATGTCCAATGGGCCCTCAGGTTCCACTACTTCCTCCGCCTGCAACCCCATGCTGCATGTGATCCTCTGCAGTTGGTCCTGGTGAGCTCTGTGGTCTATCGGGGGCAGACCCGAGGTAGATGCACCTGCCACCGCCTTGTCCAGGGACGAGGATGATGAGGCCAGAGGTGGCCCGGGGTCCTCCTGACCCTCTAGCTCTCTGACCTCCTCCTGGTCAGTGCCAGGGGCCTCTGCGCCGACTGCTGTCCTGGTGGCGGAGGCCTGGCTCGGCGGCGGACATTGTGCCAACGCTGTTGTGGCAGCGGCCTGAATGGCCGGTGGGCCTTGTGTCAACGTCATCTCGGCAGTGGTGGCCTGGACAGCCGATGGGCCTTGTGCCAACATGATCTTGGATCCCTGTGGTGTGGGTTGGTCCTTAGGCAGCGGGGGTGCTCAGGTCTCAGAGGCCACTGACTGGGAGCTCCTGGACAAGGACCCCTGAGCCTGGTGATAAGCCCAGAAGGTCCAAAAGGGCCACTGTGCAGGTGGCTGCGATTGGGGGTGCAGGGCACCACTCCTGCCTCACTTCGGCGCCTGTCAGATCTGTGCCGTCTGTGACGGGAGTAAAGGGAGTCCCCATCAGAGTTCGATGAGACTGATCTCAACCATGATGACCACGGTGGCACCGATGGGTAGTATGCCGGGGACCGGTGCCGAATGTCCGGTGCTGAATTGACAGTGTGGGCGACCAGTGCCACTCTGTTGGTGCCGGGGATTGGTGCCGCTCCACCCTGGGTGTCGGGGAAGGAGACAGTCGCCTCACTGGTGTCGGGGAACCCTGCCG
Organism: Chrysemys picta bellii; assembly: GCF_011386835.1. NCBI lineage: Eukaryota > Metazoa > Chordata > Testudines > Emydidae > Chrysemys > Chrysemys picta. The sequence goes on along the minus strand of NC_088795.1, from coordinate 145,258,590 downwards.
GGAACCCAGTGCTGGTGAGCAGTGCCTTGACGAAGGCGATCGGGAGCAGTGCCGTGGGGAGCAGTGCCAAACTGGAGAGGGCGACCGCTGCATCATGGCCAGCTTGCCTGTAGATGGTGCCGGTTATTGCGGCACTGGAAGCTTGTCTCTGACTGCCAGGGGTTGAGGTGCCGTCATGGTAATCAGATCTCTGGAAGCTTTGAAAGTGACCAGGGTGGAGGGCAGCTCTAACTCCTCTCCTTGGCACTGCCTGTCCGGAGAGTCACTGGGTGCCGGACTCGACGGTCCCCTCAGGGGAACCGAAGTTAATGGTGCCGACTCCTGTGCTCTGGGCACTGAGTGCTCCTGTGTAGGATGCACTGTTGTTGCACCTGCCAGCGCCGCTGGCTTGGGCACAGGGGAACGACCTCTATCAGTCTTCCTGTGCCACTTGTGCGACACTGGGGATTGGGAGCGGTGCTGGGTTGTCTCCGCAGCCTGCGGTGCTGGGGAGCGCCAGTGCCGAGGGTCTCTTAGACCAGAGTCCTTCCTTGGCACCATGTCACATATGGAGGGTGGGGCGCTCTGCATGGCCGCGCTCGGTGCCGGGCCCTGATGGTCTGCGGCAGGTTGGGGGCGAAGAATGGACTCTATCAAGAGGAGGTTTAGACAGAAATCACGCTCTTTCTTTGTCCTGGGGTGGAAAGCTCTGCAGATTTTGCAGCTCTCCGTTTGGTGCACCTTCCCCAGACACTTCAGGCATGAGTCGTGGAGGTCACCTGTTGGCATAGGCTTGCTGCAGGTTCTGCAGGGCTTAAACGCTTGGGACCGAGACATGCCCTGGAACCCAAGAGAGGGGTCAGGGACTGGGGAAAACCCCACTCCCAAAACTTATCTATCAACTATATACAACTATAACTAATTACCTGTGAACTGGAAACTACAGCTACAAACTAGAAGATATGCTAAGGGAAGCACTTGCTATTTTGCAAGCGACCGCAATTCCAACAGCTGTCGCTGGCAGTAAGAAGGAACTGAGGAGGGGCTGGGTCAGCAGAGACATATATTCAGCCCCATGAAGGCGCTACTCTAGGGGGTTCCACAGCCGACCCGATGGGAGCTGCTAAGGGAAAAAGTTTCCGACGACTGTGTACGCGGCACGTGCACACCTGATTGGAATCTATATGAGCAATCACTTGAAGAAGAATTATACTTAATATGCCCTGATTGAGGGGTCACTGTAGCTGGGAGGAGAACTTGGCCTGCTAAGCGTGGGGTACTGAGCCACTGCCAAGTGAAAGCTGGATGGGCGGGAATCAGGTCAGGTGCTCTAGATACCACTTGACCTTTCCTCTTCAGTGTCTAAGGATAGAGCTGACTCGACTCACTGCAGAGTCTGTGCCTCTCCTCCGTGATCACTACACTGCAATCACTGAGTAGGTGGTCTAATGCAGAGCAGGCAGCCGCACTGGGTGCTGCACTTCCAGGGCAATCACTCCTGCTGAAATCAGTAAGAACTGGGCGAGGTGGTGGAGCCGCAGAACATGGCCTTGCTGCTAAATGCAGCATACGTAGAGATGCAGCAGCAAAGGCCCTCCCCTGCCCAGCAAATCCTAGAGCTGTGGTTACAAAGAGCTGGGCTGCGTGGCTGTGGTGCTGTCGGACTGGATTGGACGAGACAAAGGACACAGCAGAGTAGTGGTAGAGGCAGTGCATGAGAAGCAGCAGCAAGCGGCAGAGGCCTCAGTAGCCCACCCCCAGGGCCTGAAGGTGAATGCACCTGGATGAACCCCTTGGACTCTGGGACTCAAACAACCCATGAGTGGGATTCAGTGGAGTGCTAGGCAGAGACGGGCTCCACCTAACGAAGAGAGGGAAGAGCATCTTCGCCAGCAGGCTGGCTAACCTAGTGAGGAGGGCTTTAAACTAGGTTCACCGGGGGAAGGAGACCAAAGCCCTGAGGTAAGTGGGGAAATGGGATCCTGGGAGGAAGCACAAGCAGGAGAGCACAAGAGGGGAGGACTCCTGTCTCATGCTGAGAAAGAGGGACAATCAGTGAGTTATCTTAAGTGCCTATACACAAATGCAAGAAGCCTGGGAAACAAGCAGGGAGAACTGGAAGTCCTGGCACAGTCAGGGAACGATGATGTGATTGGAATAACAGAGACTTGGTGGGATAACTCACATGACTGGAGTACTGTCATGGATGGATATAAACTGTTCAGGAAGGACAGGCAGGGCAGAAAAGGTGGGGGAGTTGCGTTGTATGTAAGAGAGGAGTATGACTGCTCAGAGCTCCGGTATGAAACTGCAGAAAAACCTGAGAGTCTCTGGATAAAGTTGAGAAGTGTGAGCAACAAGGGTGATGTCGTGGTTGGAGTCTGCTATAGACCACCAGACCAGGGGGATGAGGTGGACGAGGCTTTCTTCTGGCAACTAGCAGAAGTTGCTAGATCGCAGGCCCTGGTTCTCATGGGAGACTTTAATCACCCTGATATCTGCTGGGAGAGCAATACAGCGGTGCACAGGCAATCCAGGAAATTTTTGGATAGTGTAGGGGACAATTTCCTGGTGCAAGTGCTGGAGGAACCAACTAGGGGCAAAGCTTTTCTTGACCTGCTACTCACAAACAGAGAAGAACTAGTAGGGGAAGCAAAAGTGGATGGGAACCTGGGAGGCAGTGACCATGAGATGGTCGAGTTCAGGATCCTGACACAAGGAAGAAAGGAGAGCAGCAGAATACGGACCCTGGACTTCAGAAAAGCAGACTTTGACTCCCTCAGGGAACAGATGGGCAGGATCCCCTGGGAGAATAACATGAAGGGCAAAGGGGTCCAGGAGAGCTGGCTGTATTTTAAAGAATCCTTATTGAGGTTGCAGGAACAAACCATTCCGATGTGTAGAAAGAATAGTAAATATGGCAGGCGACCAGCTTGGCTAAACAGTGAAATCCTTGCTGATCTTAAACGCAAAAAAGAAGCTTACAAGAAGTGGAAGATTGGACAAATGACCAGGGAGGAGTATAAAAATATTGCTCAGGCGTGCAGGAGTGAAATCAGGAAGGCCAAATCACACTTGGAGTTGCAGTTAGCAAGAGATGTTAAGAGTAACAAGAAGGGTTTCTTCAGGTATTTTAGCAACAAGAAGAAAATCAAGGAAAGTGTGGGCCCCTTACTGAATGAGGGAGGCAACCTAGTGACCGAGGATGTGGAAAAAGCTAATGTACTCAATGATTTTTTTGCCTCTGTCTTCACGAACAAGGTCAGCTCCCAGACTGCTGCACTGGGCAGTACAGCATGGGGAGAAGGTGACCAACCCTCTGTGGAGAAAGAAGTGGTTCGGGACTATTTAGAAAAACTGGACGTGCACAAGTCCATGGGGCCGGATGCGCTGCATCCGAGGGTGCTAAAGGAGTTGGCGGGTGAGACTGCAGAGCCATTAGCCATTATTTTTGAAAACTCATGGCGATCGGGGGAGGTCCCGGATGACTGGAAAAAGGCTAATGTAGTGCCCATCTTTAAAAAAGGGAAGAAGGAGGATCCGGGGAACTACAGGCCAGTCAGCCTCACCTCAGTCCCTGGAAAAATCATGGAGCAGGTCCTCAAGGAATCAATTATGAAACATTTAGAGGAGAGGAAAGTGATCAGGAACAGTCAGCATGGATTCATGAAGGGGAAGTCGTGCCTGACTAACCTAATTGCCTTCTATGATGAGATAACTGGCTCTGTGGATGAGGGGAAAGCAGTGGATGTGTTATTCCTTGACTTTAGCAAAGCTTTTGATACGGTCTCCCACAGTATTCTTGCCGTCAAGTTAAAGAAGTATGGGCTGGATGAATGGACTGTAAGGTGGATAGAAAGCTGGCTAGATCGTCGGGCTCAACGGGTAGTGATCAATGGCTCCATGTCTAGTTGGCAGCCGGTTTCAAGCGGAGTGCCCCAAGGGTCAGTCCTGGGGCCGGTTTTGTTTAATATCTTTATTAATGATCTGGAGGATGGTGTGGACTGCACTCTCAGCAAGTTTGCAGATGACACTAAACTAGGAGGCGTGGTAGATACACTAGAGGGTAGGGATCGGATACAGAGGGACCTAGACAAATTAGAGGATTGGGCCGAAAAAAACCTGATGAGGTTCAACAAGGACAAGTGCAGAGTCCTGCACTTAGGACGGAAGAATCCCATGCACTGCTACAGACTAGGGACCGAATGGCTAGGTAGCAGTTCTGCAGAAAAGGACCTAGGGGTCACAGTGGACGAGAAGCTGGATATGAGTCAACAGTGTTCTCTTGTTGCCAAGAAAGCTAACGGCATTTTGGGCTGTATAAGTAGGGGCATTGCCAGCAGATCGAGGGACGTGATCGTTCCCCTTTATTCGACATTGGTGAGGCCTCATCTGGAATACTGTGTTCAGTTTTGGGCCCCACACTACAAGAAGGATGTGGAAAAATTGGAAAGAGTCCAGCGGAGGGCAACAAAAATGATTAGGGGGCTGGAGCACATGACTTATGAGGAGAGGCTGAGGGAACTGGGATTGTTTAGTCTCCAGAAGAGAAGAATGAGGGGGGATTTGATAGCAGCCTTCAACTACCTGAAGGGGGGTTCCAAAGAGGATGGAGCTCGGCTGTTCTCAGTGGTGGCAGACGACAGAACAAGGAGCAATGGTCTCAAGTTGCAGTGGGGGAGGTCCAGGTTGGATATCAGGAAAAACTATTTCACTAGGAGGGTGGTGAAACACTGGAATGCGTTACCTAGGGAGGTGGTGGAGTCTCCTTCCTTGGAGGTTTTTAAGGCCCGGCTTGACAAAGCCCTGGCTGGGATGATTTAGCTGGGAATTGGTCCTGCTTTGAGCAGGGGGTTGGACTAGATGACCTCTTGAGGTCCCTTCCAACTCTGATATTCTATGATTCTATGAAGGAAAGGGGGAGTGGCATATAAAACGGGCATTCATCCATTGGACTTTCAAGGTGGGAAACTGAGGCAAAAGGACTACTGCCCAACAAAGCGCAAGATGGGTGTTTGCGTACTTTTGAGTCATTGTTGCTGTTTTCCCAAATAAATGCTGAGTTCCCTCTCACCTTAACACAATTTTGCTTTTATGTTGTACACAGACTCAGTGCTTGTGAGTGGGGAAGGACTGCCTCTGAGAGGTGCCCTGGAGAGGCCGTTAGTTCTCCCAGATTTCTGATGAGGGCTCAAGCGGGTTTTGTTTTATAATTTTCAGAGGCACCCCTAGATATTGAACCCCTGGCTGCTGACACCACTTGGGAGAAGGGTTGCACTGATGCCGTGCAGTGTGAATACCACCTCCCTACTTCTATTTGATATGCCTTTCCATGTATGTCCAAGGATCCCATCTGCTCTGTCAACCAACTGAACATGAGCTCCTAGTGCAGTACATGGCTATCTACCATGAGTCCGAAAAGCTTTCCTGAGTCACTGTTTTCCAAATACAATCCTCCAACCTCTACATGATGTGGTCACTAGTGGCATCAGATGATGAGAAAGGAGAGTGATCCCGAAGCACTCGTGCTGCTCGGAACATTGCCAAGCAGAGAAGAGGGAAATCACAGACATCTCAGGGCCTTCCAGCAGGGCACATCCCAACCTTACCCTGAGAAGGCCAGGGCCATGCCCAGCCTGTACAGGTCCCCGCTCCACCTCCCTGACCTGAGCAGACACCAGTCTGGCAGCTGAAGATCCTTAACTATTACCCCCAAAGGCCCCTGGAGTGCAGAAGCAATTCAGAGTCTCACAAACAGGCACTAAACAGTCATGGGGCTGTTGCTGTGCAGAGGAAATGACCAGGATCACAGCGAGCCCAGGGCATTAAATATTACAAATGAGCACTGAGGAGAGGCTGTGGGGTGGGGAAAGATATGGGCCACAAAACCAGGAGAATTTGAGTCAGACCCCTCTCTCTCTGTTAGCTCTGCCAATAGCCCTCAACCCTGAGCCACAGCACCCACTGCTATTCCACTCCTGGACTCCCTTGAGTGTTCACTGTTAAAAGTGTAGAAGTCTCCTTGTTCCAGGGAAGGGATAATTGAGGCTAGGGTAACCATGCAAAATTTTATTTTCTTCCGGAATTTGTTCAACTCTGTTAGATCTTATATGGGCCTGAGACCTCCTTTTGTCTTGGGGATCGGGAAGTAACAGAAATAGAAGCCTTTTCCCCCAAGGTCCAATGGTACTTCCTCTATGGCCCCTTTCTAAAGAAGAAACTGGACCTCCCGCTGAAGGGCCATCTCGTGAGAATGGTCCCTGAAGAGGGACGGGGAGAAGGGGGGAGAAGTAAATTGGATGGCATACCTCTGTTCCACTGTGCTTAAGACCCACTGGTCTAATGTTCTATGGATCCAGGCACTTAGCAAGAAGGACAAACAACTGGTAAATAAAAAAGGAGGACCCGATGGAAGTGAGGAGACTGGTATATTGCCCTCAACAACCCCAACAAAATGCCCGCTTGGAAGAGGCGTCTTGATGGGATGAGCTCATTGATGCTGAAGCGGAAGGAAGTGGAGGGTGCCTTGTACAGCTCCTTCCCTTTTTCCTTGACTGGAAAGGCTGTTGTTGACAAAAATGTTTTCTTTTAGTTGCTGGAGTGTAGATTCCAAGGGACTTCAGAGAAGGGCCTACAAGTGAAAGGTCCTGTATGGTCTGTTGGATTTCTGCAGGTAGTCCAGAGGACTGAAACCACAATAAGAAGAGAGCCTGAGACATAAGCCCTTGTATCAGAGGCCTGGTATGAGGTCTGAACTAAAGTAGTGGTCAAAACTTTGCTACCATAAAGCAAAGTTAACTTGTGAGCAAGAGACAGGCCCTGCTCACAGAATCTGGCAAGAACAGGGCTGATATTGCAGAACCACACATTCCTAAGTAGTGCTAGGTATAAGAAATATACATGCAAACGCATTCCAGAAGGATGGGACCAGAACACCCCGATACCAGCACATTCCCCAAAGATAACAGGAACCCACTGACCCATCCTAAAGATAAGGTCAGGATGACAGCATGATGGATAGAGATGTTTTGATCTAACCAACAAGTACAAGGCAATGAGTGTCACCCTAATACATCAGAGGGTGGCACCCTGATACATCAGAGGCAGTACGTAACTTGTCTGTATCGGAGTATAAAACGATATCTCAGAGGGAGTGTCTTTGGCCAGCCGAGGGGGGAATTAAAAGTCCCACCATTCACTGAGCTGCATCCATTGTTTCAATATCCTCATAGAGTCTGCCAAGTGCTATTACCATGCTTTGTCAACAATAAACATGGCGTGGCACCTTCATACCTTAACAGATCCTGTGGTCATTGGGCAGTTATCTCGCGCCGTTGTGGTGAACAGGCATGCAAGGACATAGATTCATAGATTCTAGGACTGGAAGGGACCTCGAGAGGTCATCGAGTCCAGTTCCCTGCCCTCATGACAGGACCAAATACTGTCTAGACCATCCCTGATAGACATTTATCTAACCTACTCTTAAATATCTCCAGAGATGGAGATTCCACAACCTCCCTAGGCAATTTATTCCAGTGTTTAACCACCCTGACAGTTAGGAACTTTTTCCTAATGTCCAACCTAGACCTCCCTTGCTGCAGTTTAAGCCCATTGCTTCTTGCTCTATCCTTAGAGGCTAAGGTGAACAAGTTTTCTCCCTCCTCCTTATGACACCCTTTTAGATACCTGAAAACTGCTATCATGTCCCCTCTCAGTCTTCTCTTTTCCAAACTAAACAAACCCAATTCTTTCAGCCTTCCTTCATAGGTCATGTTCTCAAGACCTTTAATCATTCTTGTTGCTCTTCTCTGGACCCTCTCCAATTTCTCCACATCTTTCTTGAAATGCGGTGCCCAGAACTGGACACAATACTCCAGCTGAGGCCTAACCAGAGCAGAGTAGAGCAGAAGACTGACTTCTCGTGTCTTGCTCACAACACACCTGTTAATACATCCCAGAATCATATTTGCTTTTTTTGCAACAGCATCACACTGTTGACTCATATTTAGCTTGTGGTCCACTATAACCCCTAGATCCCTTTCTGCATACTCCTTCCTAGACAGTCTCTTCCCATTCTGTATGTGTGAAACTGATTTTTCCTTCCTAAGTGGAGCACTTTGCATTTGTCTTTGTTAAACTTCATCCTGTTTACCTCAGACCATTTCTCCAATTTGTCCAGATCATTTTGAATTATGACCCTGTCCTCCAAAGCAGTTGCAATCCCTCCCAGTTTGGTATCATCTGCAAACTTAATAAGCATACTTTCTATGCCAATATCTAAGTCGTTAATGAAGATATTGAACAGAGCCGGTCCCAAAACAGATCCCTGCGGAACCCCACTTGTTATGCCTTTCCAGCAGGATTGGGAACCATTAATAACAACTCTCTGAGTACGGTTATCCAGACAGTTATGCACCCACCTTATAGTAGCCCCATCTAAATTGTATTTGCCTAGTTTATAAATAAGAATATCATGTGAGACTGTATAAAATGCCTTACTAAAGTCTAGGTGTACCACATCCCCAGCTTCTCCATTATTCACAAGACTCGTTATCCTATCAAAAAAAGCTATCAGATTGGTTTGACACGATTTGTTCTTTACAAATCCATGCTGCCTATTCCCTATCACCTTACCACCTTCCAAGTGTTTGCAGATGATTTCCTTAATTACTTGCTCCATTATCTTCCCTGGCACAGAAGTTAAACTAACTGGTCTGTAGTTTCCTGGGTTGTTTTTATTTCCCTTTTTATAGATGGGCACTATATTTGCCCTTTTCCAGTCTTCTGGAATCTCTCCCATCTCCCATGATTTTCCAAAGATAATAGCTAGAGGCTCAGATACCTCCTCTATTAGCTCCTTGAGTATTCTAGGATGCATTTCATCAGGCCCTGGTGACTTGCAGGCATCTAACTTTTCTAAGTGATTTTTAACTTGTTCTTTTTTTATTTTATCTGCTAAACCTACCCCCTTCCCATTAGCATTCACTAGGTTAGGCATTCCTTCAGACCTCTCGGTGAAGACCGAAACAAAGAAGTCATTAAGCATCTCTGCCATTTCCAAGTTTCCTGTTACTGTTTCTCCCTCTTCTCTGAGCAGTGGGCCTACCCTGTCTTTGGTCTTCCTCTTGCTTCTAATGTATTGATAAAATGGGCATGTGCTGAGGAATGTTCTGTGTTCTGGCTCCTTACTGGACAGAATCCACCTCCAGGTCTCCTGCCAACTGTTCAAAGCCCTCCACGGGACTGGCTCCAGCTCCCAGAGTTTGTCTCTTCTTCCACAACCATGACCTCCAACAGCACCCATGTTCCACCGCAATAATAAACAGTCTGCTAGTGGGGGCGGAGTGGGAGACAGAACTTCCACAGAAGCCAGCCCCAGATGATGGAATTTACATTTGCAAGTGGTAAGAACGAGCACCTGTGAGTTTGTCACCCAAAGTGCAGGAGTGCCTGCATCTACAGGCACTGCCCACCTCATCATGCTAGAACGACCGGAACCCCTGGCACACGTGCCTGTGCTCTCACGCCTGGTTCCTTACTAGGGAGGGTTCAGTGCAGAGACTGTACTGGGGTGCGTGACAAAGTGGGAATTTTCTGTAATACTTTTATGAATCCTATATGTGCCTCAGTTTCCCTCTGTACCTTAGACTCATAGAATATCAGGGTTGGAAGAGACCTCAGGAGGTCATCTAGTCCAACCCCCTGCTCAAAGCAGGACCAATCCCCAACTAAATCATCCCAGCCAGGGCTTTGTCAAGCCTGACCTTAAAAACCTCTAAATATGGAGATTCCACCACCTCCCTAGGTAACCCATTCCAGTGCTTCACCACCATCCTAGTGAAATAGTTTTTCCTAATATCCAACCTCGACCTCCCCCTCTACCTTGCATTGGTACCGGGAGTTAAAACAGTTCACACTGCACCTGGAACAGTGCAGGAGACATGATGGCACCTAACTGCCTGGGTAGAATGACTGGGTTGTTAAAGAACTGGTTGAAACTGATCCAGCTCAACAGGGACTCCAGCGAGACAATGAGACCACCCACAACAACTGAACAATTGACATCTGGCAGCAGGACACCCCAGAAGGTGCATCATGTGAACTAAGCTAAGAACAAAGGGGAGAAGGTGTCAAGGTGGCTGGAATAACGACTGCCCTTTGGAGGGCCTCAGATACTTTCACTCGGAATTAAGGACAAAGAGAGGGAGATCAGGCATGAAATGGGGTCCATAGCAGCTTGGCTATGGAAACACAGAAACCCTCCTTTCTGTGTTCTGACCGAAGGACTTTTAGACTCCATAGCCAGGTGACTAATATGTTGTTACCTTGTTTTGGAAAGGCTGCCTGGTGACACTGGAAAGACTCAGAGCATTGCGCCCTGAAGGGGCATGGGACAAGCCTCCCACAGGAGTCTGGCTTGGCTGGATTTGCTGCCAGGAGCCATGGAGAGAGAGGGATTGCTGGTGCCCAAAGGCCCAGTCTTGGAGACCACGGGCCTGCCCTGTGAATTGTGTGGGTTCTCAAGGCCTGGCACACTAACAGGGTCACTGCCAAGGGACTGTTTACATGCTGGGCATAGATCAGATCCCTGTGGATCTGTGATGGGGGCTCCCCTTGATGTCCCCCACTTACCATAGGACTGGAAGATCTTGCTGTTGACTATGTCCGTCAGGGACTGCAGCTTCTGCTTGAGCAGGCGCAGAGGGGGCAGGTTCCCAATGAAATCCCGCAGCAAGCACCTAAAGCCCAGACACAAGGGGACTTGGTTAGGTGATAATATGTAAAATCTCCAGAATAGGGGTGGGATAGGGAAAATCCCAGGGATCTTCAAGCTACAAGTGTTTCTTTCTCCTGCTGGGTGTATACTCCAGCCCAACTCAATCAGCCACTTTCCTGCTCTAGCTACTCGCTGCACCAGCAGCTGTCTCTGACACGCATCTGACGAAGTGGGCATTCACCCACGAAAGCTTATGCTCCAATACATCTGTGAGTCTTAAAGATGCCACAGGACTCTCTGTTGCTTTTAACAGATCCAGACTAACACGGCTACCTCTCTGATACTCTGTTTTGAGGAAGAATTCAAAATGGATGGCAGGTCATTTATTGACTGCACCTCTTCCCACAGGTGGGATTGGGCAAATTAGGGGGTAGGGATGCTAGGAGTGTATAGATCTGAGCCTGATGGCTGACAGGCAGGTTGGATCAGGGAAGCAATGGGGTATGTAGGCTTTGGGAGGATGGTAGACATTTTGTGCATGTTGGTCACACCTCTAGAGATAAGGTTGCAAGTCAGTTTCCCATAGAAAAGCCCCCCTTCAATGTTTGTATGCTTGTACGTTTCTGAACTGGTCACTCCTCCCATCTCTTATGAGGGGCAGTTTTTTAAGACAGGCAATGCCAATACTTCCTTTGTGCCTTAAACTGAACCTAGTCCAATATAAAAGAAAACTGACAGAATGAAGAAATTACAGAAAGATGGTCTCTGTTGTGGCTTTTCTTGTTAAATGTGGAGCTTAAATTATGTCTTTGGCTGTTATTAAATGTTGTACCAAAAAATGCCACCCGCTGAAGAGAATGTTACTGTAGAACAGGGGTCAGCAACCTTTCAGAAGCGGTGTGCCGAATCTTCATTTATTCACTCTCATTTAAGGTTTCGCGTGCCAGTCATTCATTTTAACGTTTTTAGAAAGTCTCTTTCTATAAGTCTATAATATATAACTAAACTATTGTTGTATATAAAGTAAACAAGATTTTTAAAATGTTTAAGAAGCTTCATTTAAAATTAAATTAAAATGCAGAGCCCCCCGGACCGGTGGCCAGGACCCGGGCAGTGTGAGTGCCACTGACAATCAGCTCTTGGGCTGCCTTCGGCACGCGTGCCATCGGTTGCCTACCCCTGCTGTAGAACATCCCGGACGGCCGCCCGCGGAAGAGAACGTTACTGTAGACTCTAGAAGTACATCCTGAATTTCTGGAAATTTTAACTATTTTGCTTTAAATCGCAGTTAAACTCTGGAAAATGAAATGTGTAAAAATGGTGGCACTTGTTCAACAGCTCTGTTCCTGGTAAGTATTCAGAGTCTGATCTGTTGACTTCAGTGATGGACATCAGTTGCTGCTGCTTTTCACTGCTGTTAATCCTGCAGAGCCAACACAGATAAGAAGAGAGGGAGCTGTTCCTCCTTGGCTGTATATCAAGTTCCAGTCAGTGACAGCTGCCCAAGACCACTGAAGATCCCTGGGCTGCACAGGTATTTCTGATGGCAGCATCTGGCCTTGGAACTTTTTAACTGATGATGATATGCAAGACAGATAAACCCCAGGGAAAGTTTGCAGAGCAGGTACTGAGAAAACAGGTTTATGTGCCACTTGAGCACATTTAAAATTTACATAGTCTCTCTTTTTTAATCAATCAATCTCACTTGGATTCAGCAGCCACCTTTTTGAAATAGCTCCCACTCCTCCTACCACAACTCCTGCCTGTTGCACTCCCCATCTGGATGCAGCATTTCCATTCCCCACCCAGCAAACAGTGCGATACCCACTCACTGGGAGGCCCTTTCCTGGGAGAATCACCTGTCTTCACTGTCACCTTATTTCCTTTGCCCCAGGTCAGAATTATTTCTGAATTATAAACATATTCAGCTATGTTTCAATTACATCAGGCCTTTGTCCTCCACGCTTGACCCTGTGCCTGCTCTCATTGATCCTGCAGTGTAAATTTACTGACATCACCTTTAAATATACATCAGTGGAATGTGATGTCATAAATGCAGGATGAGGACATCACTGCAGGACTATTGGAAGGTGAGCCTGGGTGGCAGGGGAAGGAAACAGACCTACAGGACGTCCTTTACAAATACACATGCCACTCTGCGGAGAGAGAGTGACCGAGCTTGATGCATTCGCTGAAAGAAGGAGAAAAGTATCCCTTACCCCAGCATAGAGGAGTCGAAGATCCCAAACACGTCTTCCAGGATCGAAGGCAGGTACTTTAGAGCGGCTCCCTGAAAGCAGAAATCAGCAAAAAGAGCTAACTACTGGGCAATGTTTTATTATCAAACTTTAGAAGGACACAGTTACTAGAAATCTTACTGCTCCGAGTGAAATTCATATTGTGCAAAGATCCCGCACCAAGCCTCTGCACTATTTAGACCCTATTTAAAGGCCCCTTGAATTTCACCCTGACTCCAAACATAAGACTGAGGCTGATGCACAAATTCAGTATACTTCATGTAAACAAACCCATGACACTACTACTATAAACAGTAGCTCCATGCGCTCTCCTTCCCCAAATGGAGAAATTTTGCTGAGACCATTTACTCTTACTAGCTCAACACTAATCAGAATCAGAAAAAGCTGCGATAATCCAAACATATCATTGTAGACAGGAATAACTGTTTCAGGCCTTTACTTTAAAACAACAGAGGAAGAAATTTCATGAAGAAAATTGGATTCTCCCTTATATTTATACAGGCACAGTCCATCCCACAGTGAGACCCCAGGCTTTGGGGCTCCCACAATAATATGACTTGCTGCCATCATATTCCCAAATGGAACCAAGTTGTCACATATTCCATAAAGGAGAGGCTGGGACGTCTCGCTAGGGTCTGGGTGAATGTCCTTTTCAGATGTCCCTCAGCAAACCTACAAAGCAACCAGAAAGTCACATTCCATTGTGAGACACAATTTGTGTCTCTGACCGTTCCCTTATAAGGAAAACATTTGTTAGAGGTGCAGGTGGATCCTCCACTAGCATCATTTTTAGATCCATTTTGCAGTCTATGAGTCACTTCAGATTTTTTCCCCCCAATGGTTCCCTAGCTCATCCCATGAGTGTCCTTCAGGTCTGAGCTGCAGCCAGGGCTCTGGTGTTTCCTCCGGTCATTCAGCCTCCATATAGTCTTCTACGTTCTGCACAACTGCTGCCAGCATACACAGCCATTGCTGGTGCACACACATCTGAAGCCTCCCAAGTCTACTAGTAAATCCACCAGTTCTCACACTGTCCAAGATTCTGACTTCAACCATTGACCAGTAGGTCAACTGCTATCACAAGGAAAAGCACTCTCCTAAAACCACTAGTCCCACGTCTTGGAGATCTCCAGCTGGTGCCAGTGTCCTCATTCAGGGCCAAATAAACAATCTTTTACTCAGTGAGCAGCAGCAGCCGCCACCCTCCCGTCAAAGGTGACCTGGTGGGCCTGAGGATTCCTTCCAATTGAGCCCTAGGAACTGGGTAAAGATGGGTGCCCTAGAGTGTGCAAATGACAGAATTTTGTGCGGGTACCAGTGTGGGTGGTAAATATAGTCGCACATGATGGAATTTAGAGATTTTTTAGTTTGCTCTAGAAAACAATAGGAAATCACACACACACACTGCATCAAAAGAACACTGCGGTTTCAAAACCAAGCACTGAGAAGTTCAGATTGGTTGATTTCTCAGACTGCAGTGGTTGATATGGGCTGGGTCTCCTCTAGCGTCAGGACGATTATTACCAATGTTAATCGAATGAAAGACCCACGGAGCACAACTGCAATTTATCACAAGCCACTTTGCTAACAAATCCACAAACAATCCCACAAATACTGCAGTGTCACAGCATATAGAGAGATAGTACCAAGTATTTAGCCCTGTGACTGGCATCTCTCACATCTCCTGGTGTGGAACCCCAGAATGTCAGTCATTATCTTCCTCAGTGGTTATCAGGATACAGCTTTCATAATGCCCCACTGAGGTTCATATATACTTATGAAGGTTTCAACCCCTTTTCTTTATCTATACTTCCACACACCCCTAAATTTGGGGTGCCCCATTTTTCATAGGCTAGCGTGTTAGTTTCTCTTGTACTCGTTAACATTTATGTCACTCAATTACCAAAACTTATTGTTAGCACACTGCTGACACCTGCAAAAATCCCCAAAATACTCTCACTAGTACATTGCAATCTATATTTCCTAAATACCAGCAATTTAACAATGCTGACTTCATGCACCATTCTACCTTATGGCATCTTCTAATATACAGACATTGCTGTCTTGTGACCTAGGGTCACTTACTGGTTAGTTCTTTATGCCAAGTCTATCTTTAGGCTTGAGGCCTTGTTTGGCTAAGTTATGAAGGCTCTATCTTACCACATTAATACTTATTTCTGGGGCTGTCGATTAATCGCACTTAACTCACGCAATTAACTAAAAAAATTAATCATGATTGAAAATTAAAAATTAATCACGATTAATCACACTGTTAAACAATAGAACACCAATTGAAATTTATTAAATATTTTTGGATGTTTTTCTACATTTTCATATATACTGATTTCTGTTACAACACAGAATACAAAGTGTACAGAGCTCACTTGATATTATTATTTTTTATTACAAATATTTACACTTTAAAAATGATAAACAAAAGAAATAGTATTTTTCAATTAACCTCATACAAGTACTGTGGTGCAATCTCTTTACCGTGAAAGTATAATTTACAAATGTAGATACTTTTTGTAACATAACTGCACTCAAAAACAAAACAATGTATAACTTTAGAGCCTACAAGTCCACTAAGTCCCAGTTCTTGTTCAGCCAATCACTAAGACAAACAAGTTTGTTTACATTTGCAGGAGATAATGCTGCCTGCTTCTTATTTACAATGTCACCTGAAAGTGAGAACAGGCATTCGCATGGCACTTTTGTAGTCAGCATTGCAAGGTATTTATGTGCCAGGTATGCTAAACATTCGTATGCCCCTTAATGGTTTGGCCACCATTCTAGAGGACATGCTTCCATGCTGATGATGCTCGTTAAAAAAATAATGCGTTCATTACATTTGTGACTGAACTCCTTGGGGGAGAACTGTATGTCTCCTGCTCTGTTTTACCCACATTCTGACATATATTTCATGTTATAGCAGTCTCAGATGATGACCCAGAACATGTTAATTTTAAGAACACTTTCACAGCAGATTTGACAAAACGCAAAGAAGCTACCAATGTGAGATTTCTAAAAATAGCTACAGCATTCAACCTAAGGTTTAAGAATCTGAAGTGCCGTCCAAAATCTGAGAGGGACAAGGTGTGGAGCATGCTTTCAGAAGTCTCAAAAGAGCAACACTCCAATGGGAAAACTACAGAACTCGAACCACCAAAAAAGAAAAATCAACCTTCTGGTGGCATCTGACTCAGATGATGAAAATGAACATGCGTTGGTCCACACTGCTCTGGATTGTTATTGAGTAGAACCTGTCATCACCATGGACACACGTCCTCTGGAATGGTGGCTCAAGCATGAAGGGACATATGAATCTTTAGCGGATCTGGCGTGTAAATATCTTGCGACGCCGGCTACAACAGTGCCATGCGAACACCTGTTCTCACTTTCAGGTGACATTGTAAACAAGAACCAGGCAGCATTATCTCCTTCAAATTGTAACCAAACTTATTTGTCTGAGCGATTGGCTGAAGTAGGACTGAGTGGACTTGTAGGATTTACATTATTTTATTTTTAAATGCAGTTATTTTTTGTACATAATTCTACATTTATAAGTTCACCTTTCATGATAAAGAGATTGCACTACAGTACTTGTATTAAGTGAACTGAAAAATACAATTTTTTTTTGTTTTTTAGAGTGCAAATATTTGTAATTAAAAATAAATATAAGGTGAGCATTATACACTTTGTATTCTGTGTTGTAACTGAAATCAATACATTTGAAAATGTAGAAAACATCCAAAAATATTTAAATAAATGGTCTTGGTAGTCCATCGAATCCGATGATGACAAATCTGTGCAGATCATCTATTGCTGGTCTCACGGTGTGCCCTCTGGTGACTGTACAAGCCAATTCTAGAGGTGCACATTTTGCTGCAGATGGTGCATGGGAAGTTCGCGGTCAGTGGATTGTGCGCTGCTGATGCTCTGTGACGTCGTTCGTGTGCCTCTTGTAGATGCCGGCAGCGGTCTTCCTCAAAGGCAATGCAGGTATTTCTGACTGTTGCACGCCACTGTGTTCTGTCGCTGGCGGCGTTCTCAAGGTCCCTAGGTTTGATACTGCTGTAGTGCAGATTGGCTTTATGGTGTCCTTGTAACGTTTCCGTGGACGACCTATATGCCGGATGCCCTGGGAGAGCTCACCATACAGAAGCTGGTGGGGGATTCTGTTGGCATCCATGCAGCTGACATGACCGGTCCAACGTAGCTGTGACTTCATGATCATCATTTCGATGCTTGTCATCTGGGCTCTCTTGAGGACCTCGAGATTGGGCACTTTGTCTTGCCAGCGGATCTTCATGATGTTACGGAGGCAGCGCATGTGAAATGCTTCGAGCTGCTTGCTGTGACGCCTATATAGTGTCCATGTTTCACACCCGTACAAAAGAGATGAAAGAACAACAGCTCTGTACACAAGCAGTTTTGTTGACATCCAGATATTGTGGTGATTTAAAACTTTGACACGCAGACAGCCAAGTGCCTGGCTTGCTTTGGATATTCGTGCATTGATCTCATTATCCAGTGATCTATCACTGGATATGACACTACCCAGATATTTAAAGTTCTCCACTACTTTCAGCTGAGTGCCGTCAATGGAGATACTCAGGACAGAAGCATCTGATCCAGGTGCAGGTTGATGGAGAACTTCTGCCTTTCCGAGGCTGATAGTTAGTCCGAAAAGTTGCGAGGCCTCAGCAAACTTGTTGACAATGTGCTGAAGATCGTTTTCAGTGTGAGCCATGAGGGCACAGTCGTCAGCAAAGAGTGCTTCAAGAAGGAGTTTCTGCACTGTCTTAGTCTTTGCATTCAGGCGACGGAAGTCAAAAAGTGAACCATCGTGCCGGTATTTCAAGTATCTACCTCGGTCCAGATCTTTCAGTACATGGTTAAGGACACATGCAAAGAACAGGTTAAATAGGACAGGAGTGAGAACACATCCTTGTTTCATGCCGTTGGTGATGTCAAAGGGGGCTGATGTGGCTCCATCAGACAATGCTTCGCCTGTCATGCTGTCATGAAAAAGGCATATAATCTGGACAAATTTTCTTGGGCAGCCAAGTCGTGTTAGAATGGTCCAAAGGGCTTCCCTGTTGACAGTATCAAATGCCTTTGTCAGATCTATGAAGACAGCATACAGGTGCATGTTCTGTTCAATGCACTTCTCTTGTATTTGTCTGACAGCAAACAGTATGTCGACTGTGCTCCGGCCAGGTCAAAAACCACATTGACTTTCAGGTAGATTTGCCTCGGAAATACTGGCTATTAGGCGGTTCAAGATGACGCGGGCGATGATCTTCCCTCCAACAGAGAGGAGGGATATGCCTCTATAGTTTCCACATTCTGCTTTGCTGCCTTTCTTCTTGAAAAGAGAGACAATAGTAGCATCGCGAAGGTCCTGTGGTATGTTTTCATCCTCCCAGATGTTGATGATCACGTTGTGGAACGCTGCTAGTGCTGCTGGACCTGCTGCTTTATATCTCTCTGCTGGTATCCCATCTTTTCCAGGAGCTTTCCCTGAACTCACCTGGCTAACAGCTTTCTTAATCTCATCTATAGTGGGCGGAAAGTCAAGATCTGTCAGAGCAGGTTGTTGTGGAATTTCATTAAGGACATTATTATTCACAGTTGATGGTCTATTGAGAAGGTTGCTAAAGTGTTCTCGCCATCTTTCGTTGATGCCTTCTTTATCTTTAATCAGCATTGTGTTGTCTAATGAGAGCAATGGGGTGGTCCTTGGTTTAAAGGGTCCATAGACAGTCTTAATAGCACTAAAGAACATCTTTAAGTTGTGGGTCTCAGCATAGTGCTCAATTTCTTTGGCTTTGCTCTCCCACCAGTTGTCTTGTATCTGACGGAGGTCTTTCTGTGTTTTGCACTGAAGGTACTTGAAATAGTCCTGTTTAGAGACTGAGGAGGAGTTATTCTGCCATTCGATAAAGGCTTTTCTCTTTACTTCCAATGCTGAGTATATTCCTTCTTGGTTCTCATCAAACCAATCCTGATGTGTTCTTTTCTTTGGTCCAAGAGATGTTATTGCTGTATCAGTCACTATCTGCTTGAACTGGTCCCACTTTTCGGTTACAGTACCGATCAGTTGTCCACGATTAATCACAATTAATTTTTTAATCGCTTGACAGCCCTACTTATTTCACCTCTATATCCTAAATATATCTCATATCTTTTATCCTTGGATACACATAGGACCCCATCTCATTCAGTGCATACAATGGACCATTCTCTGGGGATGAATCAGGGTTGTGTAATCATAGAATCATAGACTATCAGGGTTGCAAGAGACCTCAGGAGGTATCTAGTCCAACCCCCTGCTCAAAGCAGGACCAACTCCAACTAAATCATCCCACCCAGGGCTTTGTCAAGCCGGGCCTTAAAAACCTCTAAGGAAGGAGATTCCACCACCTTCCTAGGGAACCCATTCCAGTGCTTCACCACCCTCCTAGTGAAATAGTGTTTCCTAATATCCAACCTAGACCTCCCCCGCTGCAACTTGAGACCATTGCTGCTTGTTCTGTCAGCTACCACCACTGAGAACAGCCAAGCTCCATCCTCTTTGGAACCCCCTTTCAGGTAGTTGAAGGCTGCTATAAAATCCCCCCTCACTCTTCTCTTCTGCAGACTAAATAAACCCAGTTCCCTCAGCCTCTCCTCATAAGCCATGTGCCCCAGGCCCCTAATCATTTTTGTTGCCCTCCACTGGACTCTCTCCAATTTGTCCACATCCTTTCTGTAGTGTGGGGCCCAAAACTGGACGCAATACTCCAAATGTGGCCTCACCAGTGCCGAATAGAGGGGAATAATCACTTCCCTCGATCTGCTGGCAGAGCTCCTACTAATACAGCCCAATATGCCATTGGCCTTCTTGGAACGAGGGCACACTGCTGATTCATATCCAGCTTCTCATCCATTGTAATCCCCAGGTCCTTTTCTGCAGAACTGCTGCCTAGCCAGTCGGTCCCCAGCCTGTAGCGGTGCATGGGATTCTTCCTTCCTAAGTGCAGGACTCTGCACTTGTCCTTGTTGAACCTCATTAGATTCTTTTGGCCCAATCCTCCAATTTGTCTAGGACACTCTGGACCCTATCCCTACCCTCCTGCGTATCTACCACTCCTCCCAGTTTAATGTCATCTGCAAACTTGCTGAGGATGCAATTAATCCCATCATCCAGATCATTAATAAAGATGTTGAACAAAACCGGCCCCAGGACCCACCCTTGGGGCACTCCACTTGATACCGGCTGCCAACTAGACATCGAGCTGTTGATCACTACCTGTTGAGCCCGACAATCTAGCCAGCTTTCTATCCACCTTATAGTCCATTCATCCAATCCATACTTTTTTAACTTGCTGGCAAGAATACTGCGGGAGACCGTATCAAAAGCTTTGCTAAAGACAAGATATATCACATCCATGGCTTTCCCCATATCCACAGAGCCAGTTATCTCATCATAGAAGGCAATTGGGTTGGTCAGGCATGACTTGCCCTGGGTGAATCCATGCTGACTGTTCCTGATCACCTTCCTCTCCTCCAAGTGCTTCAAAATGGATTCCTTGAGGACCTGCTCCATGATTTTGCCAGGGACTGAAGTAAGCTTCTCTTCTTCTTCTTATAGTACGAGTAAAGGGCAGTAGAACTGTACTTAGCCTGTGCTGATAGAGGGCATCAAGAGAGAGGGTGGGGACCTGTCCCTCTCCACTGTTTAAAGACAGAGCTGATTAGACTCCACAGATAGTCTTTTGTTTTGTTACAGCTGAAATCACTGATAATCAGGTCTAAGTGCTTAGTCCTGCTGTGGGGACAGTGTTTCTGTGGAAGGGACGGCCCAGACTGCACTAGCGGTGAGGTTCCTCCACTGAGAGCTCAGCTGAAATCACTGAGAGCTGGGTGGAACATCAAGAGACCAACTCACAGAGGTCACAGTGGCAGGTGGCAGCAGAAGGTGATGGCGCAGGGCCATTGGCAACAGAGCGATGGAGTGAATGGTGGCACAACAAACAGCAGTGGCCAGAGCGAACAGTGAGCAGCTGGTGGAACAAGCAAGGTGCCTTCTTGCCCCCCACCTGGAAGGTGAACTCATGGGAAAGCACCTCTGAACTCTGAGTCTCCACTGACCAAGGACAACACCGGTGAGTGGGGTGCGGTGGAGGGAAAAGTGAGGGGCACGTTAAATAAACATTTGTTTGTTGGACTATATTTTAGTGACTTTGCTCCAGAATGCTAGATTTGTGACTGGGAATGGAAACTTATATAAATATGTTTCCTAGTAGGCCAAGATTTTTAAAATGCATTATTTGCCAAGGTTGTTATCTCACATCGTTGCTATCTTGAGAGGTCATTATGTTGGGGAGTTTCTGTACTAAACATTTTTATTATTATAATTATTTTTTAGATAAGAATGATCATACTAGGTCAGACCAATGGTCCATATAGCCTAGTATCATGTCTTCCGATAGTGGTCAAGGCCAGGTGCTTCAGAGGGAATGAACAGAACCGGTAGATCCATCCCCTGTTGCCCATTCCCAGCTTCTGGCAAACTGGCTAGGGACACTCAGAGCATGGTGTTGCATCCCTCCCCATCCTGGATGTGATTGCAGAGCCATTGGCCATCATCTTTGAAAACTCATGGCGATCGGGGGAGGTCCCGGATGACTGGAAAAAAGGCTAATGTAGTGCCCATCTTTAAAGAAGGGAAGAAGGAGGATCCGGGGAACTACAGGCCAGTCAGCCTCACCTCAGTCCCTGGAAAAATCATGGAGCAGGTCCTCAAGGAAACAATTATGAAACACTTAGAGGAGAGGAAAGTGATCAGGAACAGTCAGCATGGATTCACCAAGGGGAAGTCACGCCTAACCAACGTGATTGCCTTCTATGATGAGATAACTGGCTCTGTGAATGAGGGGAAAGCAGTGGATGTGTTATTCCTTGACTTTAGCAAAGCTTTTGATACGGTCTCCCACAGTATTCTTGCCGCCAAGTTAAAGAAGTATGGGCTGGATGAATGGACTATAAGGTGGAGAGAAAGCTGGCTAGATCGTCGGGCTCAACGGGTAGTGATCAATGGCTCCATGTCTAGTTGGCAGCCGGTTTCAAGTGGAGTGCCCCAAGGGTCGGTCCTGGGGCTGGTTTTGTTCAATATCTTCATTAATGATCTGGAGAATGGCATGGACTGCACCCTCAGCAAGTTTGCAGATGACACTAAACTGGGAGGTGTGGTAGATACACTGGAGGGTAGGGATCGGATACAGAGGGACCTAGACAAATTAGAGGATTGGGCCAAAAAAAACCTGATGAGGTTCAACAAGGACAAGTGCAGAGTCCTGCACTTAGGACAGAAGAATCCCATGCACTGCTACAGACTAGGGACCGAGTGGCTAGGTAGCAGTTCTGCAGAAAAGGACCTACGGGTCACAGTGGACGAGAAGCTGGAGATGAGTCAACAGTGTGCTCTTGTTGCCAAGAAGGCTAACGGCATTTTGGGCTGTATAAGTAGGGGCATTGCCAGCAGATCAAGGGACGTGATATTTCCCCTCTATTTGACATTGGTGAGGCCTCATCTGGAGTACTGTGTCCAGTTTTGGGCCCCACACTACAAGAATCATAGAATCATAGAATATCAGGGTTGGAAGGGACCTCAAGAGGTCATCTAGTCCAACCCCCTGCTCAAAGCAGGACCAACCCCAACTAAATCATCCCAGCCAGGGCTTTGTCAAGCCGTTGGACTCTTTCCAATTTTTCCACATCCTTCTTGTAGTGTGGGATGTGGAAAAATTGGAAAGAGTCCAGCGGAGGGCAACAAAAACGATTAGGGGTCTGGAGCACAACTTATGAGGAGAGGCTGAGAGAACTGGGATTGTTTAGTCTCCAGAAGAGAAGAATGAGAGGGGACTTGATAGCTGCTTTCAAATACCTGAAGGGGGGTTCCAAAGAGGATGGAGCTCGGCTGGTGGTGGAATCTCCTTTCTTGGAGATTTTTAAGGCCCGGCTTGACAAAGCCCTGGCTGGGATGATTTAGTTGGGAATTGGTCCTCCTTTGAGCAGAGGGTTGGACTAGATGACCTCCTGAGGTCCCTTCCAACCCTGATATTCTATGATTCTACGATGGACCTATTCTCCAGGAATTTATCTAGTTCTTTTTTTAATCCTGTTATAGTTTTGGTCTTCACAGCATTCCCTGGCAAAGA
This sequence comes from Chrysemys picta bellii, assembly GCF_011386835.1. Lineage (NCBI taxonomy): Eukaryota > Metazoa > Chordata > Testudines > Emydidae > Chrysemys > Chrysemys picta. The sequence goes on along the minus strand of NC_088795.1, from coordinate 145,235,428 downwards.
GTTCCATGGGTTGACTTTATGTTGTGTGAAGACGTACTTCCTTTTGTTTTTTTAAAACCTGCTGCCTATTAATTTCATTGGGTGACTGCTAGATCTTGTGTTATGTGAAGGATTAAAAAAAACGGTTCCCTACCTTCTGTAACTGTTGTTCTTCAAGATGTGTTGTTCACGTCCATTACACATTAGGTGTGCATACGTCACGTGCACAGACGTCGGAAACTTTTTCCCTCAGCGGCTCCCATCGGGCCGGCAGGGTCCCCCACTCCCGCCAGAGCGGCGCTCTGCTCTAGCGTATATATATTCCTGCGGGCCCGACCCTCCCTTGGTTCCTTCTTGCTGGTGACTCCGACAAAGGGGAAGGAGGGTGGGAAGTGTAATGGACGTGAACAACACATCTCGAAGAACAACAGTTACAGAAGGTAGGTAACCATTTTTTCTTCTTCGAGTGATTGTTCACATCCATTACACATTAGGCGACTCACAAGCTTACCATTGGAGGAGGGTAGGAGTCAAGGAACAATTGATTGAAGCACAGTCCTGCCGACCACTACGTCCTCTCTGGTCTGATGATGGATTGCGTAATGGGCTGTGAACGTATGCACCGACGACCAAGTCACCGCTTTACAGATTTCCTGGAGTGGAACCTGCACTAAGAAAGTCGCTGAGGACGATTGGGCCCTAGTCAAGTGAGCCCTGATCTCCGGGGCTGGTACGCTGGCGAGCTCATAGCATGTGCGTATGCAAAGCACAATCCATGCTGACAAGCGTTGCGCCGAGATAGGCTGGCCTTTCATTCTCTCCGCAATGGCAATGAACAGTTGTGTCGACTTGCGGAATGGCCTGGTCTGTTCCAGATAGAATGCCAAGGCTCTACGGACATCGAGGGTATGCAGGCTGCGGTGGCTTGGGTCTGTATGGGGCTTAGGGAAGAACACCGGTAAACAAACGTCCTGCCCCATATGAAATTGCATGATCACCTTAGGAAGGAATTTGGGGTGCGGTCTCAATTGCACCTTATCCTTATAAAAAACTATATAAGGGGGTTCTGAAGTGAGGGCTCTCAATTCCGATACCCTCCTAGCCGATGTGATGGCCACTAGAAACGCTACCTTCCATGAGAGGTGCATGAGGGAGCAAGAGGCTAGGGGTTCAAAGGGCGGCCCCATGAGTTTAGTTAGGACCAGGTTAAGATTCCATGCAGGGACCGGCGGGCGCGAGTAGGGAAACACCCTCTCCAGCCCCTTGAGGAATCTGACTACTGTGGGGTTGGAGAACACCGAACCCCCCAACTCTCCGGGGTGGAACGCCGATATGGCAGCCAGATGCACTTTAATTGAGGCGGGGGCTAGCCCTTGATGCTTGAGGTGCAGCAAGTAGTCCAGTATTGATGGGACGGAGGCCTGCAGAGGCTGTATGTGATGAGGCTCACACCAGTGGGAGAACCTCTTCCATTTGGCAAGGTAGGTCGCTCTTGTGGAGGGCTTCCTACTACCAAGAAGAATTTGCTGGACCTGGTGGGAGCACCTGTGCTCCGTATCGTTTAGCCAGAGAGATACCATGCTGTGAGATGTAGCGATGGTAGGTTCAGGTGGAATAGGCGACCCCGGTCCTGCGTGATGAGGTCGCGATGGAGGGGGAGGGCGATCGGGATGGTCACGGACAGTTCCAGCAGGGTCGTGAACCAATGCTGGCGTGGCCACGCCGGTGCGATGAGGATGACTGTCGCCTTGTCCCTGCGGGTCTTGAGCAGGACCCTGTGGATGAGCGGGAATGGTGGGAAGGCATAACTCAGGCTCCCGCCCCACGGAATCGTGAAGGCATCTGCCAATGAGCCTGGGCTGAGGTTCTGGAATGAACCAAACTGAGGGCATTGGCTGTTGTCCTTGGTGGCGAAGAGATCCACCTGGGGAAACCCCCACCTCCAGAAGATTGAATGTAGGATGTCCTCTCTCAGAGTCCATTCGTGCATGTGGTAGGACCTGCTGAGGCGGTCCACTAACCCGTTTTGGACCCCTGGAAGATATGCTGCCAGTAGGTGGACTGAATGGGCTATACAGAAGTCCCATAGGAGGAGCGCCTCGTGACAGAGGGGAGAGGAGCGGGCCCCACCCTGCTTGTTTATGTAGAACATGGCGGTAGTGTTGTCAGTCAGAACTGACACACTGTGGCCTTCTATGGTAGCGTGAAAGGTCGGGCAGACAAGGCGAACTGCCCTTAACTCCTTCATATTGATGTGACGCAACTTTTCTTCCCTGGACCATAAGCCCTGGGTCCGCAGGTCCCCAAGGTGCGCCCTCCAGCCCAGGTCCGACGCATCTGTTACTAACGTCAGAGTGGGTTGCGGGGTGGCGAAAGGGACCCCTTCGCAAACCTGCTGCTGATTGAGCCACCAGCGGAGGGAGTTCGCCACCCGAGCTGGGATTGTCACTACTAGGTCTAAAGGGTCTCTGTTGGGGCGATACGTTTGGGCCAGCCACAACTGTAACGGCCTGAGTCTTAGGCGGGCATGTCTGACTACATGTGTGCAAGCCGCCATGTGCCCCAAGAATTGCATACAGCATCTGGCCGTGGTCGTGGGGAATTGTTGGATGCAGCTTACGACCCTTTGAATGGCCAGGAACCGTGACACTGGAAGATTTGCCCGTGCCACCACCGAGTCCAGGACTGCTCCTATGAAATCCAGTCTCTGCATGGGGATCAGTGAGGACTTGGGTGCATTGACCAGTAGACCGAGCTTGCGGAACACCTGTAACGCCAGTGCCACATGGGAGCGGACCTTGTCCTCTGACCTACCCGCGAGGAGCCAGTCATCCAAGTATGGGTATACCCACATCTTTTTTGAAGAAAGGCTGCCACCAAGGACATGCATTTTGTGAACACCCGCGGGGCCGTTGCTAGGCCAAAGGGCAAGACCGTAAATTGGAAATGGTGTTGGTTGATGGTGAAGCGCAGGAACCGCCGGTGGGCCGGATGGATGGCGATGTGAAAGTACGCATCTTTCATATCGAGGGCAGCGTACCAATCCCCCGGATCCAGGGATGGGATAATAGCGCCAAGGGAGACCACACGAAAGCGTGCCTTGACCAAAAATTTGTTTAGTTTGCGTAGGTCCAAAATGGGACGGAGGCCCCCTTTTGCTTTGGGAATGAGGAAATATCTGGAGTAAAACCCTTTCCCTCTTAGGTCCAGAGGGACCTCTTCCACTGCTCCTACTTTGAGGAGGGCCCGCACCTCCTGCAGAAGGAATTGCTCGTGAGAGGGGTCCCTGAAGAGGGACAGGGATGGGGGGGGGGGGAGGGAGGGGGCGAGGAGAACTGAAGGGTGTATCCCGCCTCCACCGTGCGAAGGACCCAGCGGTCCGATGTTATATGGGACCAAGCACGGTAAAAATGGGACAGGTGGTCCCTGAAACATAGAGGAGGATCCGGTATAAGGGTCGGTACGCTGTCCTCGATCGCAGCTTCAAAACCCTTGCTTATTTCCCGGCTGCGGCTTGCCTTGGCCGTGGCTTTGGCCCTGGTTAGGCGTGTTGTTACATCTACGCCTGTTATCCCTGCCCCTTCTGCAGTACGGTTCCTGTCTAGGATGAGGGTGGTATTGCCTCAGCGATGGTTGGGGCTTAAAGGATTTCCTCTGTGTCACTGGGGTGTGCATTCCCAACGACTTGAGGGTTGCTCGAGAGTCTTTGAGGCTATGCAATCTGGCATCCGTCTGGCCTGAGAACAAGCCTGACCCTTCGAACGGGAGGTCTTGGAAGGTGTTTTGTACCTCTGGGGGAAGGCCGGAAGCCTGTAGCCATGCCGAGCGCCTCATCACCACTCCTGACGCGATTGTCCTGGCCGCTGCGTCCGCGGAGTCAAGGGAGGCCTGCAAAGGGGTTTTGACTGCTGCCTTCCCCTCGTCCACCAGGGCAGCGAACTCTGGTTGTGAACCCTGGGGCAGGGAGTCCTTAAACTTGGAGACTGATGCCCAAGAATTGAAATTGTGTCTGTTCAGAATCGCTTGTTGGTTAGTGATCCTCAACTGGAGGCCCCCGGACGAGTAGACCTTCCTACCAAATAAGTCCAAGTGCTTTGCCTCCTTGGCCTTGGGGGCCGGGGCTTGCTGGCCATGCCACTCTCGTTCGTTGACCGCAGAGACGACCAGCGAACAGGGTGCTGGGTGAGAAAAGAGGAAGTCGAACCCCTTGGAAGGGGCGAAGTACTTCCTCTCTACGCCTTTCGCAGTTGGTGCGCTGGAGGCCAGTGTTTGCCACACTGTCTTATAGTTCGACTGTACTGTTTTTATGAGCGGGAGTGCAATCCTGGAGGGGCCTTCCAGGCTTAGGATGTCAACCATGGGGTCCTCCTGCTCTACAGTCTCCTCCGCCTGCAACCCCAGAGTGAGGGCTACTCAGCGGAGCAGATCCTGGTGTGCCCGATGGTCAATCGGGGGAGGGCCGGACACTGTCGTGCCTGCCATGGCTTCATCTGGTGAGGAGGAAGAAGTTAGGGCCTTCTGTGCGTCGTCCTCTTCCTGCAACTCCTCACCTACTGGGTGCTTCTCTGGGGTCTGTCGTATAGTGTGGGCCTGAGACGGTGCCGGGCTCGGTGCCGAGTCGGCTCTTTCTTGCTCCGGTGGTCTGGAGACTGTGGCCTCCTTGCACGAGGAGGGGCGCCCCTGCAGGGAGCGGGACCGGTGTCTCAAGGGGCCAGATCTCGAGGTCCTGGATGGGGGGCCTTGCTGGTGGTAGGTCCAAGGGGTCCAGAATGGCCATTGTCCTGGCTGGCCCCACTGTGGGTGCCAAGCGGCTTCGTGTTCCCTACCGGCTGGTGCCCTGTGGGCAAATCTGCTGGAATTGCTCTTTCTTGGCCCCCGGTAAGTCATGACAGAGTTCTTCCAATTTAGAGTAGTGTAGGTAATTATACTTGGCCATGAGAGTTTCATAGTTGTAGATTTTAAAATGGGAGTATGGCTGATGAGTATGCTTTGCGACCAAATAGATTTAGGCATTTCCAATCCCTGTCTGGGTGACTGGAATGGGATTGCTATTGACAGCCTCTTTTCTTGCACCACATTAACCACCAAAGAATTTGTGGTGGGGTGCGAGAACAGAAATTCCGCATTCTTTGCCAGAACAGAATATTTTTTTGTCGGTGCCTTTGCAGGTCAGAGGGACGGATGACGGAGTCTGCCCGAGCACCTTCGCAGGGTCGAGAAGAGCCTCATTGATCAGTAGTGTGATCTTGGAGAAAAAGGATTTGTGGAGGATATCAAGCAGCTTATGCTGCTGGTCCTTGACTGCCTCCAAAGGAATTGCAGGGAGTCTGCAATCCTGCAGAATAAGTCCTAAACGTGTCTGAAGTCTTTGGCAGATATAGGAGGTGGAGACATGATAGTCTCATCAGGAGGAGGAGGAAAAAGCTAGTGTTGGTGGAGCCTCCTCCTCCTGTCCCTCCTCTTCAGTTGGTGCTGGTGGGGGTTCAACCTCCGGAGGGTGAGAGACCAACGGAGAAGAGGTGTAGGTCTCCAGCTTTGCTACCTGGATGGGTTCCTGAACTGTGCGCTGTACATGGCCCACGGGTCCCAATATGGTCAGTGTGGAGGGAGTGGAACATGTGGCTGCATCCATTGTAGTCCACGCCAAGATTGTGGACTAGATGTTGATTGTGGATAGTGAAGATGAGGAGGTGTGATTTGCCTGGTAGATGAGGAGGAGGAAGAGGAGGGTTCCATTGCTCCCTCATCGCTGGGGAAGGGAGATGCCATCCTCGGTAGAGAAAGAGAGGAGTGCCGTGAGTCTGGAGAGGAGGGTGGAAGTAGGGGGAGGTCACGTCGGAGTAGTGGAGTCGGGAGGGTCACATACCAGCAGGTGTTTAGGGCATCTAAAATCTTGTGGAGGGGGGAAAAGCATCATTGGTGCCAGTATATGACGCGGTGGTGAAGGAAGGGTGTATTCCCCTGAAGTGCCTGTAGATGGTGCCGACAACTTGGCTGGTGCCGACGACTTGGCCAGTGCCAAAGATTTTGATGGTGCCGAAGGCTTGCTCAGTGCTGTCTCATTGGTGTTGGAAAGGACACTGGTGCCAGCACTTGTGTCAGTGCCATAGCTCCTGAAGTTGGCCTGTCTCAGTCACCAGAGCTGGGAAACAGTGCTGACAGGTGTAGGTCTGCCTGGGTAGGGTCTTTAGACCATTTTTTTCGTGTCAGTTCTGGAGGTACTTGGATGGCCCCTGGAGCTGTGTGCCCTGTCAGATTATGTTGAGGTGAGAGACCTTGCCGGGATGGTGTTCTGGTTGGCTGTGCCTCAAAGTGTGAGGAGGGAGCCCGTTTCTTTTTGTTCGATTGAGAAAGGGAAGACTTTCTCTTCAAGGGATGTGGGGAATAAGAATCGGCAGATGACCTGGCAGTGTGAGGGACTATCTGGGGAAGAGTGCAGGCCAGGGTTCAATGCTGGTCACAGTGATTCCTCCATGAAAAGAAGTTTTAATCTAATGTCCTCGTCTTTTCTGGCTCTGGGTTTCAGGCCAAAGCAGTGGGAACACTTTTGTGGGATGTGTCCCTCTCCCAGACAGCGAATGCACCATGGGTAGCCGTCCGTTATCGCGAAGGTGGCTCCACAAGAAACGCATCTCTTAAACCTGGGGGATCTGGGCATACGGCTGAAGTAAAAAGGCTTGCCAGTCAGGAAGGGTGGGAAGCGGGGAAACAGAAACCTAAGCTATGAAATAATGGTGAAGGTAAAGTTAAAACACACACAAAAAATATAGATAGAAGAAAGAAAGGAGAAGAAGAAAATAGTAAATGCACTACACTAACAGGTATCTAGTGAGGGAAATAGGAGAAGTGGGCTCTGCTGTGGATTCCGTCTCAGATCAAAGGCAGTAAAGAAGGAACTGTGGGCGGTCGGACTGCACAGCACTATATACACTTCCCGCTCACAGCGTGAGAAAGAGGGGTGTGCATGTGCCGTGCGACAGGCACTGCTGATGAAGATCTCCGATTCCAGCCGCAGGGGTCACCGCCGCACCTACAAGTGGAGCACCCACAGGCACATCACTCAAAGAAGAACACCTGGAAATTTGTTTGAAGAACCATTTTTATCCAAAGTAAAAGTATATATAATAAAATTGCTCATAATAATAAATAATAAATTATTATAATAATTAATAATAAATAATTGTATCCAGGACAACACACTCCAGGGATTGCGCATTGTGTTGAATCATGTTACCCTTACAGACCTTTTCTTCTGTTTTCATAGTGTGACAAAGTCAGGTCGGACAGCTGCAAGAGGGTATTCGTATTGGGTTTTGGGAAGTGGTCGGTACGCGGTAGACTACATTCTTTGTAAAGAGGTATGCAGCCTAAAAAGTTTGAAAACCACTGCCTTTTAACTTTTGAGTGCTTGACTTTGCAACCTTAAGAATCTTCTTTTAATAAAAATTGATAGAAACTCATATTACTGTAGTGCCTAGAGGCCCCAACTGAAAATACATCCCCATTGTAAGACAAGTAGTAAGAGAGAGTCCCTGACCCAAAGAGTTGACAATCAAAATAAAGAGTGAGAATGAGACCTGGATCCAGAGAGATTGAGCACCTTCCCAAGGTCACACTCAAAATTTATGGCACCGTAAGCGGTGGCCAAATGTTTGGGTAGGAGTGTCTGTATGAATGGCATATTTTGATCAGTATCCAAACATGTGATTTATGTGCTTGACTTTCCTGGTCTACATTTATAAAGTTTTACTGGCATAATTATGTTGGTAAGGGGAGTGATTTTCGGGTTTGTCTACACTACAGATTTTAGCAACACGGTCATGTCGACAGGGCCGTGTCGCTAGAAGTCGGGCAGTATAAATGCTGTTTGTCGGCACTTTTGCCGACAAAATACTTCCACCCCTTATGAGCGGGGTTCGTGTTGTCGACAGGAGAGTATTCCTGCTGACAACGAGCTGTTTACACTGCCACTTGCCACCAGAAAACTTTTTGTCTTTCGAGGGTGGGGGGAGGGCTTTTTTAAGCACCTGTGAATGACAAAAGTTTTGTCGTTCAATTGGCAGTGGTAGGCAGGGGTAGGCAACCTATGCATGCATGCCAAAGGCGGCACGCGAGCTGATTTTCAGTGGCACTCACACTTCCCGGGTCCTGGCCACCGGTCCGGGTGACTCTGCATTTTAATTTAATTTTAAATGAAGCTTCTTAAACATTTTAAAAACCTTATTTACTCTACATACAATAGTTTAGTTAATATATTATAGACTTATAGAAAGAGACGTTCTAAAAACGTTAAAATGTATTACTGGCACATGAAACCTTAAATTAGAGTGAATAAATGAAGACTCGGCCCACCAGTTCTGAAAGGTTGCCGACCCCTGGTGTAGACAAAGCTTTTGATGACATAGCTATGCCAGTAAAATTCCTAGTGTAGACACTGTTATACTGGTGTAAAGTACTTCACCAGATTAGAATAAACTTTGCTGGTATAAGCACTTTTATACTGGGATAACTACGTCTACACCAGGGTAGTTTTGCTGGCAAAACTTTTAAGTGTAGACAAGGCCTAAAATGGGATGAGACAGTTTCAACACTGGGGAAAGAGGAGGAGGCCCTTTTACCTTACATTTTATACTAAAGGGATATTAAAAGACAATGACAGAGCTAATAGCCTTAATGGCTCTAGTCTGCTCTCCTTGGGAAGCACCCAAATCAGTGTGAACACAGTGGGTCACACTGAGGCTTTGCCTATACTACAAATGCTTTGCCAGTATAACTATACCATAAAAGCAATACTGGCAGAGCCCCCTATGGTAGCCGCAGCCTATGCCAACAGAAGGTGATTTTCTGTCAGTATGGTCACCCCTCTTCCCCGAACAACACTAGCTATGCTGATGGAAGCACTCTTCTGTCAGCAGAGCTGCATCTACTTGGAGGTTTGGCAGCATAATAGCTATGTTGGCTAGGTATGTGGACCACAGACACACACCACTCTAACCAATATAGCTATTCTGACAAAACTTTGTTACATACACCTGGTATGAGAGAGACCCTCAGTCTCTCAGGAGCATTTGAACCTGTTAGGATAACGTCAATTGATTCTGTTCGGTTCCTGTAAATTAAGAGAAAAGCCTATCTAATTTAGCTTCCAGTGAAGTGAAGGTTAGATGAGACTAAATATCGGTGTAAGGTGTTTGTTGGTTTAAAATAATTTTCCTCTAATGTTTTGTTTCAGCTACTACATGAAATAAACAGAAATATTGGTTTTAAGAAAGTTGTTGGTCAATGTCACTGGTCACAGGTCCCCAAAGGCAGGAAATGCAGTTGTGTGAAACCCAGGCAGACCTGGAGGATGGCAAGTGGTTCGTTTACACAGGGTAGTTTAGCTAGGGCTTGTCTGCATGGGAAAATTGACTGGCCTGAAGATAGTAGTATAACTAGGGTTACCATATTTCAAGTTCCCAAACAGAGGACACTGCTGGGGGGTGGGAGGGAGGGAGAGCTGCAGGGGGTATTTATTTTGGGGGTGCTGGAGAGGTATTTGGAGATGCTGGAGGGTGTGTATGTACTGGGAGGGGTATTTGGGGGGTGCTGGAGGGATGTGTGTACTGGGAGGGGTATTTCAGGGTGCTGGAGGAGGTACGGAGGTGCTGGAAGGATGTGTGTGTACTGGGAGGGGTATTTGGAGGTGCTGGAGGGTGTATGTAGACTAGGAGGGATATTTGGGGGTACTGGAGAATGTGTGTACTGGGAGAGGTATTTGGGGGTGCTGGAGAGTGTGTGTGTACTGGGAGGAGTATTTTGGGGGTGTTGGAGGGGTATTTGGGGTTCTTGGAGGGGTGTGTGTACTGGGAGGGGTACCTGGGGAGTGTTAGAAGTGGTACCTGCAGCCTCACTCTCGAGGTGGGGAGCAGTGTCACTCCCTGTCACAGTGGCAGGGCAGTTGGCGCAGGCCTAGGATGCCTCCCTGTGGGCCTCTCTCCTTCCCCAGGGCAGGGAGCTGAGGCCTGGCCTTATCACCCCTCCCAGCCAGGCTCTGAGGCTCTGTGGCAGGGCAGGCTTGGCAGCTCTGCTTACCTGGCGGGGCAGGTGGGCTGGGCTGGGCCCAGGTGGGATCCGGCAGCTGCAGATGCAGGGGAGGGACTAATCAGGGTTTGGAGATGGCTCTTTCTGAGCTGCAACATCTGCTCCACAAAATCCAGGACATTTCCTCTTATTTCAAAAATCCGCCTGGACGGAGGGCGGAAGGTGAAAAAAAGAGGTCATGTCTGGGAAAATCTGGAGATAGGTAACCCTAAGTATAATTATGCCAGTATAACTGCCCACATGGATATTATTCTGGAATATAGTAACTTTCTTCCTGTATAATTACTCTGTATTGGAATTGTGAGATTGCACCCCAACACAGAGAAGGACAGGAGCTCTAACACCTCAGGAGGTGCTCTCAGAGAGACCAGAAAGGGGACCAAGGTAGAGCTAGTCCTGTAACTGTGACACTCCTATATAATGCAGCCCCCATTTGATATGGAGATTGCACTGGGCTCATTGGCTGATCTCCTATCAATGGCCAAAGGACATGTGTCAGGTATCCATGCTACTGCACACTTCGGTAGTGCACCATGGTAGCACCACACATCCAGTTAGTGCATAGCAGGCTACCAAGCTGTACATTCACATCCAAAGAAGTGGGCTGTAGTCCACGAAAGCTTATGCTCTAATAAATTTGTTAGTCTCTAAGGTGCCACAAGTACTCCTGTTCTATTCACACCCTCGTTTGCTGTGAACTATCTAGCCATGTAGACAAGCCCTCATTCTCTCTCTCATCCTCTCCCTAGGGAGAGAACTGTGCAATTCGAGTTCCATAGATTTTAAGGCAATCATATGTTCCAGAAAGGCATTCAGTATTATTCTGAAGAAGTCAAGAGATGGAGAATCCATCACTTCCCTTGGTAGTCTGTTCCACTGTTAATCAACCTTACTGTTAAAAATTTGTGCCTTGCCTCTCATTTGAATTTCTTTGGCACTGGTCTTGTTGTGCCTTTCTCCACTAGATTAAAGAGTTCTCTAGCACCCAGTGTTTTCTCCCTGTGAAGGTACTTACACACCATATTCAAGTCACCTCTCAATCTTCTTTTAGATAAACTAAATAGATTGAGCTCTTTAAGTTTCTTACTGTAAGACATTTTTTCCTGCTTTTGAACCCTTTTTGTGGCTCTGTTCTGCACCCTCTCTAGTTTTCAAAATACTTTTTAAAATGTTTGACACCAGAACAGATGCTGTATTCCAGTATCGGTCTCACTAATTAGCCCTTTTTGGCACAGCCTCACCATGGGAGCTCGTGTTCAGTTGCTTGTCCACTATGACCTCCAAATCCTTTTCAGAGTCCCTGATTTCCAGGATACAGTCCCCCATTCAGTAGGTACGGCCTACATTCTTCATTCCCAGATGTATGACCTTGCATTTGACTGTATTAACATGCACTTTGTTTGAATAGGTCCAGTTTGCCAAGCAATCCAGCTCACGCCATACAACAGGCCTGGCCTCATCATTATTTACCACTCTGCCAATCTCTGTGTCATGCACAAATTATCAGCAATGATTTTGCATTTACTTCCAGACCACAGATAAAAATACTAGATAGCATTGGGCCTAGTACCGATATTCAATGATTCCCCAATGACAACTACTTTTTGAGATCTGTCAGTTAGCTAGGAAGTAATCAGTTTAATGTGTGCTTTGTTGATGGTGCAGAGTGCTAAATCGGAATGTCATGGGCTATCAAGTCAAATGCCTTACAAAAGTCAAACTATATTACATATTACATCCATGCAGTCACCTTTATCAACCGAACTTGTAAACTCAAGAAATGATCTCAGGGTTGTTTGACAAGATCTATTTTCTTCAAACCCATGCTAACTGGCATTAATCACATTCCCATTCTATCTTAATTGAATCCCATATCTGCTTTTCCATTACTTTTCCCGGGTTTGATGTCAGGCTAACCAGCTTATAGTTACCCTATTCACCTTGCTTATCCTTTTTGAATATTGGCACAACATTAGCACTCTTCCAGTCATCTAGAATTTCCCTGGTATTCCAAGATTGATTGAAGATTAACATCAATGAGCCAGAGATCTCCTTAGCCTACTCTTTTAGGACTCTTGAGCATATGCTGTCTAGGCTTGCTTATTTTAAAAATGTAGGTTCAGTGGACTCATTTGTTTTGGTACTTTTTAAAAAGAATATTGACTCTGTTCTATGTTTATATTGGAGAAGGTAGGTCTAAGAAATGCACCTTGCACTTGCAGTGGAAGGTTGCAAGGTTTGTGATGGTCCTTAGTTCTTGTAGGAGTTTGTTCCACAGTCTCAGACCAGCCCACAAAAAGGTCTGTCTCCCGCAAAGATAAACTTTGTGGTGGAAAGTCCTAATGTGCCTGACAAGTCGAGTTGCTGACCATGATCCCCTTCCTAGAGCTTTAGCCTCTTTTAGAATATTATGGGCTGTCACGTGATTGATTTAAACTGGGACCATATAGAACATGGTTGCAACCAAAGTCCTGTAGCGGCACCAAATCTTGCATAAAGGAGGTCAAATGAGGTGTCTAAGACAAGGTTATGGTTTGCTGGTTATAATTATGCTGTCTATATGCGTGTATCAATTTTGTAGTAGAAGTTATGAATATTGGCTCTATACTGTCTGTATTTCAAACTTATGCTATGCTTCTGGGAGACATCCCAGACAAACTGGTTTTAGCTCTGCCTAGCCTGCTTGATGGCCCATTAAGGACCATCAGCTACACAATGGACCCATTGAGAGAAGGCAGATACACCTTATAACTCAGCAAAGTATGCAGGAACTTGCCCAGTTGATTCCAGACTCCATTTTGCTGTAATTTTCCACAGTAAGAACAAAGAGGTGTTCTTACACCTGGAAAAAACTATAAAAGGCTGATGCCTCATCTCCATCTTGTCTTCAATCCTGCTTCTTACCTCTGGAGGGACTTTGCTACAAGCTGAAACTTTGAACAAAGGACTGAATGAACCATCCCATCTGGGGATGTATTCCAGAGACTTGATTTTGAACCTGCAGTTTATTCTATCGCTGCTGCAAACCTGAACCAAGAACTTTGCCATTACTGTATGTAATTGATTCCATTTAACCAATTCTAGCTCTCATCTCTACCTTTTTTTCTTTTATGAATAAACCTTTAGATTTTAGATTGTAAAGGATTGGCAACAGCGTGATTTGTGGGTAAGATCTGATTTGTATATTGACCTGGGTCTGGGGCTTGGTCCTTTGGGATCAGGAGAACTTCTTTTCTTTTACTGGGGTATTGGTTTTCATAACCATTTGTCCCCATAACAAGTGGCACTGGTGGTGATACTGGAGTGTCTAAGGGAATTGCTTGTATGACTTGTGGTTAGCCAGTGGGGTGAGACCAAAGTCCTCTTTGTCTGGCTGGCTTGGTTTGCCTTAGAGGTGGAAAAACCCCAGCCTAGGGCTGTAACTGCCCTGTTTTAAGCGATTTGTCCTGAATTGATACTCTCAGTTGGGTCCGGCCAGAACCGCATCATTACATGGGCCCAGGGCTTTGAGCACTTTGAAGGTAGGGACTCAATATCCTAAGGGAAGGCAGTGCAGAGAGCAGGGGACAAATTCAATGGCTTAATGTCAACGAGGAATTCAGGAAAGGTCCTAAACTACAGACTGAACTGACCAGCTGTGGGTGTGTGCTTTAAACCAAAGGATACTACACTATGGCTGCAAACTCCTGAGTGCTTTCCTCAGCCCCTAGCATCATCTCCATCTTGCTTGGGTTCAGCTTCAGCTAACTGTTCCTTATCCATGAGTGGATTTTCTCAGAGAACTGAGCCGTCTTGGTGGTGGCATGTGTATGTTGACCTCCTGAGCGCTCTTCCAACCCAATCATCTGTGATTCTATGCAGTGCCATAACAAGGGCGAGGCGAGTGAGGCACTTGCCTTGGGTGCACAAAGGGGAGGGGCACAATCACCTCCTCTCCGCCTCCTCCCCTGAACGCTCCGCCCCTGCTTCTCTGAGCCTCCATTTCCCGCGAATCAGCTGTTCGCGTGGGAAGCCTGGGAGCACGGAGAAACAACCGGCGGTGCGTTCAGGCCCAGGGAGGCGGAGCAAAGGTGAGCTGGGGCAGGGAGTGCAGGGCCGGGACTAAACTTTTTTGCTGCTGCCCCAAGCAAAAAAAAAAAAAAAAAAAAAAAGCGAGTGGGGGAAGCGCCGCCGCGGTGCGGCCAGAGGAGCGAGGCACGAGGGAGGGCGCGGTGCGGCTGGAGGAGCGGGGGGGCACAGCGCGGCCGGAGGAGCCAAGAGGGGGCAGGGCGGCCGGAAGAGCCGGGGAGGGCGCAATTTTATATTCTTGCCTCGGACGCAAAAATAGCTAGTTACGGCTCTGATTCTATGTTGTGAAAGATACATAAAGCTGTATGTCATCTGCATATTGCTGAGCCTTGAGTCCTTGTAGCTTTACCCGTCCTCCTACTGGCAATATCTAGATGCTGAATAGGATTGTGGGACTCCACAGGTGACAGTTCTGGTGATGGAGATGCAGTTTCCCTATCAATACTTATTAGATGCTTGAGTACAGGAAGGACTCAAACCATTCTAACATGTTCCCCTGGACCCCAGCTGCTTCTCTCAGGCAGGTTAAGGCTATGATTTTGTCAAATGCTGCCAAGGGGCGACCCGGGCCTACCGATAGTGGGGGGGCGGAGTGAGTGCAGTCAGCTTCAGCAGTGTTACTGAGCATGCTCAGTCCAAGCAGCAAATGGGAGGAGGACAACCCCTGCATGCGCCCCCCCACAAGCATCGCCCTCAAGAGATCTAATGGGATAAGAATGGATGTCTGCTCTCTGTCCACTGAGTGCAGGAGATCATCCACCACTAAAGCTGTTTCCATCCCAAGTCCTGGCCTGAAACCAGACTTCGGCAGATCTAGGATTCCTGTCTTCAATTCATTGCATCTATGGAAGGCAGAGTTGGCTACGCAGTAGAGACAGCTGTACCCGTTTTCCTCCCACTGGGAGTAAACTCCTCTGGGTTAGCTGCCAAGAAGGTCCCTTGCCACACTGTCTCCTCCTCTTTTTTTCTGGAGAGAACGCAGGGTGGGGAGTACTGCCCTGCATCAACATTTCCTGCATAATATCAAAGCTAGAGCTGACTCAGACAAGAAACGGATTGTTTTCTTCTCTCTAATTAAGCTTCACAAAGTGTAAATAAGTCAGTTTCATTTTTTTCTTTTCAGCTCCCTTCATCAGATAATGTTCCGCCCTATGATGTTAATTACATGGGGAGTTGGGAGGCCTCTGACACCCACTGCAGTTAAAAATAATGGATCAGCATTTGGCAGTACATGCTGGGAGCTATAATCCCTGAGGAGGTGCCCCCTGCTTGGACAGGGATGGAGCATGCTGGGACCTGTATTCTCTGCAGGGAGGCTCCTCCACTTGGAGTGGGACAGAGCATTGCAGACTGGGATCTGCAGTTTCTGGCCTGCACTTTAGCTGCCCTTGCTTTATTGTTACTATCATTACTTATTACTGGTATTAGTGTAGTGCCCAAAAGCCCCAATCATGGCCCAGGGTCCCACTGGGCTAGGCCCTGTACAAACACAGACCAAAAAAAGTGGCCCCTGCCCCAAAGAGCTTACACAACTAAGTATAAGCCAAGAAACAACAGATCACAGCAGTGCAGGAAGGGACCTCGAAGTCATCAGGTCCAGCCCACAGCACTGTGGCAGGGCCAAGTAAACTCAGACAATCCCTGACAGGGGTTTGTCCAACCTGTTTTTTAAAAACTCCAGTGATGGGGATTCCACAACCTACCTTGGATGCCTGTTGCAAAACTTAACTATCCTTATAGTTAGAAAGGTTTTCCTTACATCTCACCTAAATCTCCCTTGCTGCAGAGTAAGCCCATTCCTTCTTGTCCTGCCTTCAGTGGACAAGGAGAACAATTGATCCTTGTCCTCTATAACAGCCCTTAACATATTATCAGTTCTCCCTCAGTTCTCTTTTCTCAAGACTAAACATGCCCAGTTTTTTTTAACCTTTTCTCATAGGTAAAGTTTTCTAAACCTTTTATCATTTGTGTTAGAATCATAGAATCACAGAAAATTAGGGTTGGAAGAGATCTCGGGAGGTCATCTAGTCCAACCCCCTGCTCAAAGCAGGACCAACCCCAGCTAAATCATCCCAGCCAGGGCTTTGTTAAGCCGGGCCTTAAAAATCAATAAGGAAGGAGATTCCACCACCTCCCTGGGTAACCCATTCCAGTGCTTCACCACCCTCCTAGTGAAATAGTTTTTCTTAATATCCAAGCTAGACCTCCCCCACTGCAACTTGAGACCATTGCTCCTTGTTCTGTCATCTGCTACCACTGAGAACAGTCTAGATCCTCCTCTTTGGAACCCCCTTTCAGGTAGTTGAAGGCTGCTATCAAATCCCCCCTCACTCTTCTCTTCTGCAGACTAAATAACCCCAGTTCCCTCAGCCTCGACTGATAAAGCATGTGCCCCAGCCCCCTAATCCTTTTTGTTGCCCTCTGCTGGACTCACTCCAATTTGTCCACATCCTTTCTGTAGTGCTGGGCCCAAAACTGGACGCAGTACTCCAGTTGTGGCTTCACCAGTGCCGAATAGAGGGGAATAATCACTTCCCTCGATCTGCTGGAAATGGTCATACTAATGCAGCCCAATATGCCATTAGACTTCTTAGCAGCAAGGGCACACTGCTGACTCATATCCAGCTTTTTGTCCACTGTAATCCCCAAGTCCTTTTCTGCAGAACTGACGTTGTTACTCTCCTCTGGACTCTCTTCAGTTTGTCCACTAAAGTATGGCACCCAGAGCTGGACACAGTACTGCAGCTGAGGCCTCACCAGTGCCAAGTATAGTGGGACAATTACCTCCTGTGTCTTATACACAACACTCCTGTAAATACACCCTGAATGATATTAGCCTTTTCCACACCTGCATCACATTGCTGACTCATATTCACAATCTATCATAACCCCCAGATCCTTTTCAGCAATATGACCACCTAGCCAGTTATTTCCAGTCATTTCCCATTTTGTAGTTGTGCAATTGATTTTTCCTTCCTACTTGTAGTACTTTGCACTTATCTTTATTGAATTTCATCTTGTGGAATTTGGACCAATTCTCCAATTTGTCATGGTCATTTTTAATTCTAATCCTGTCCTCCAAAGTGTTTGCAACCCCTCCTATCTTGGTGTCATCTGCAAATGTTATAAGCATACTCCTCTCCACTTCTTTATCCAAGTCATTAATGAAAATATTGACTAGTACCAGACCCAGGACCTACCCCTGCAGGACCCCATGATATACGTCCGCCCAGTTTGATAGAAAACCTTTGATAACTTCTCTTTCAGTATAGTGTTTCAACCAGTTTTGCACCCACTTTATGGTAATTTCATCTAGACCACATTTCTCTAGTTTACTTATGAGAATGGCATATGGGACTGTCTCAGAAGTCTTACTAAAACCAAGATATATCACATTTACTACTTCCCCTCCATCCACTAGTCCAGTAACCCTATCAAAGAGGGACACAGACCGACAGACGAGGAAGTACATAAGAACGGCCATACTGGATCAGACCAATGATCCATCCAGCCCATTATCCTGTCTTCCAACAGTGGCCAATGCCAGGTGCTTCGAGGGAATGAACAGAACAGGGAATCATCAAGTGATCCATCCCCTGTCACCCATTCCCAGGTTCTGGCAAACAGAGGCTAGGGACACCATCCCTGCCCATCCTGGCTAATACCCAGTCTTATTAATCACTCCTCATATGGAAGCCATTCCATACCCCTAATCATTTTTGTTGCCCTTGTGGAAGTAGAGCAAGAACTGACAGGGATTGGAAGGGGATTTCAATGCATACAGTCTCTTCTGTGAGTAAGAGTCAGGCTAGCTGTAACCCTAATAAAGCGATATTTGTAGAAGTGAGGATTGTGTGAGGCGAGTGGGAAAGAACTGTGTGAGAAGTTGTTACGACCTTGTGTTGATAAATATGGAATGTAGACTAGAGTCTAAATAGATGTAAAAAATAAGATATCAGGATGACCTATGTATAAACAAAATGGAGCTGTTGCTCATTATTGTCTGTAACAAAAGGTATAAATGCTTGCTGTAATTGTTTACCTAGAGAGAGACCTGCCTAGAAGGGGGAAACCCTGTGTCCTAGTGCACTCTCTCCCTCTATGCAATTGCTTGAGAACAAAGTATCTGACTTTGCTGCACCCAACCAAAGAGAGTGAGAACTCTGTTTTTCTCCGACACCCTTTTCTGAACCTTTTCCAATTCCAATATATCTTCTTTGAGATGGGGCAACCACATCTGCATGCAGTATTCAAGATGTGGGTGTACCATGGATTTATATAGAGGCAATATGATATTTTCTGTCCTGTTATCTATCCCTTTCTTAATTATTCCCAACATTCTGTTTGCTTTTTTGACTGCCGCTGCACATGGAGTGGATGTTTTCAGAGAATTACCCACAACGACGTCAAGACCTCTTTCTTGAGTGGTAACAGCTAATTTAGACCCCAACACTTGTTTCATTGTACAAGGAAACAATGACACAAAGTTGGTCAGCATGGTAGGCAGTAGTCTCAGCACACCAGCAGCCAAACCATCATCAAGTTTTCTGTAGGTATCCCAGCAAAGAAGAATGTTAAGGAAGGATTTCAAGAAGGATAATAAGGTAGCTTTGAGGATGTGTATGGAGAGCGTCTCCCAGCCATGAGGGGAAGCACAAGAGAGACCACAAAGAGGCTTGTTTGAAAATTTAACAGGTGAATGATGGAGGGTGGCACCACTGGCCAATCCAAAGTGGGAGTCAACACCTCAATAGTACATAAGAGATGACAGGTATGGTGGGGATAGGCTAGGAAGGGTCTTGAAATTTAAAACCAGAAGCTTTGTTTGGTGTGATACAGAAGGGGTAGCCAATCCCACAGTATTCTTGCCAGCAAGTTAAAGAAGTATGCGCTGGATGAATGGACTGTAAGGTGGAGAGAAAGCTGGCTAGATCGTCAGGCTCAACAGGTAGTGATCAATGGCTCCATGTCTAGTTGGCAGCCGGTTTAAAGCGGAGTGCCCCAAGGGTCGGTCCTGGGGCCGGTTTTGTTTAATATCTTTATTAATGATCTGGAGGATGGTGTTGACTGCACTCTCAGCAAGTTTGCAGATGACACTAAACTGGGAGGCGTGGTAGATACGCTGGAGGGTAGGGATAGGATACAGAGGGACCTAGACAAATTAGAGGATTAGGCCAAAAGAAATCTGGTGAGGTTCAACAAGGACAAGTGCGGAGTCCTGCACTTAGGACGGAAGAATCCCATGCACTGCTACAGACTAGGGACCGAGTGACTAGGAAGCAGTTCTGCAGAAAAGGACCTAGGGGTTACGGTGGACGAGAAGCTGGATATGAGTCAACAGTGTGCCCTTGTTGCCAAGAAGGCTAATGGCATTTCGGGCTGTATAAGTAGGGGCATTGCCAGGAGATTGAGGGACGTGATCATTCTCCTTTATTCAGCATTGGTGAGGCCTCATCTGGAGTACTGTGTCCAGTTTTGGGCCCCACACTACAAGGAGGATATGGAAAAATTGGAAAGAGTCCAGCGGAGGACAACAAAAATGATTAGGGGGCTAGAGCAGATGACTTATGAGGGGAGGCTGAGGGAACTGGGATTGTTTAGTCTGCAGAAGAGAAGAATGAGGGGAAATTTGATAGCTGCTTTCAACTACCTGAAGGGGGTTCCAAAGAGGATGGAGCTCGGCTGTTTGCAAGTGGTGGGAGATGACAGAACAAGGAGTAATGGTCTCAACTTGCAGTGGGGGAGGTTTAGGTTGGATATTAGGAAAAACTATTTCACTAGGTGGGTGGTGAAGCACTGGAATGGGTTACCTAGGGAGGTGATGGAATCTCCTTCCTTAGAGGTTTTTATGGTCAGGCTTGACAAAGCCCTGGCTGGGATGATTTAGTTGGGGATTGGTCCTGCTTTGAGCAGGGGGTTGGACTAGATAACTCCTGAGGTCCCTTCCAACCCTGATAGTCTATGATTCTATGAATGGAGGAGCTGTGTAACTCCCTTCCTCTCTACCAGGCATGGAACTGTGCCGACAGGGAAGTATTCTGACGCAGTAATACTTAATGGCACCAATTCTGCATGATACAGGACTGGATCTGCTCAGTGGCCAGTCTAGTTCTGTATGACGTCTGACAGAGGACAGCAAGAGATGCTTCAGAGAATGAGGCACACACAAGTGCACACACACACACACACACAAACACACTCCCATATAGCTGCCCTCTCCAGAACCTTGCTGGGGTTTCAGCTGTAGAGACAAAAACAGGTATCATAAGGCCAGGACTCCCCTGCCCTCCTCACCTGGGACAGCAGGGTTGTACTCTCCAGTGTAGATTTCATCAGCTGATTGACAGACAGGAAGAATTGCTGCAACGAAGCCTGGAATTCTGCTTTTTCTCTCCCTTCGTAGAGTCTGAGGGGAAAACAAGCAGAATAAATATCACAACCCTCTTCCTCCTTTGTTCACTGAAGTGACCTTTTTAGCTGATGACATAACAAAGGATATATCCAAGGAGGCAAGAATTCTTCCTACGTGGCCTGTTCAAACTTCATAAGAACATAAGGACGGCCATACTGGTCATACCAATGGTCCCTCTAACCCTTGACAAGGTCCCTCACCAAAGGCTCTTATGCAAAGTAAGCAGGATAAGAGGGAAGGTGCTCTCATGGATTGGTAACTGGCTAAAAGATAGGAAACGAAGGGTAGGTATAAATGGCCAGTTTTCAGAATGGAGGAGGTAAATAGTGGTGTCCCCCAGGGGTCTGTACTATGACCAGTCCTATGCAACATATTCATAAATGACTTGGGAAAAGGGGTAAACAGTGAGGTGGCAAAATTTGCAGATGATACAAAATTACTAAAGATAGTTAAGACCCAGGTAGACTGCAAAGAGCTACAAAAAGATCTCTCAAAACTGGGTGACTGGGCAACAAAATGGCAGATGAAATTTAATGTTGATAAATGCAAAGTAATGCACATTGGAAAGCATAATCCCAACTAGACATATAAAATGATGGGGTCTAAATTAGCTGTTACCACTCAAGAAAGAGATCTTGGAGTCATTGTGAATAGTTCTCTGAAAACATCCACTCAATGTGCAGCGGCAGTCAAAAAAGCAAACAGAATGCTGGGAATAATTAAGAAAGGACTAGATAATAGGACAGAAAATTTCATGTTGCCTCTATATAAATCCATGGTACGCCCACATCTTGAATACTGAGTGCAGATGTGGTCACTCCATCTCAAAAAAGATATATTGGAAGTGGAAAAGGTTCAGAAAAGGGCAACAAAAATGCTTAGGGGTATGGAATGGCTTCCATATGAGAAGAGATTAATAAGACTGGGACTTTTCAGCTTGGAAAAGAGACAGCTAAGGGGAGATATGATTGAAGTCTTTAAAATCATAACTGGTGTAGAGAAAGTAGATAAGGAAGTGTTTACTACTTCTCATAACACAAGAACTAGGGGTTACAAAACGAAATTAATAGACAGCCGGTTTAAAACAAATAAAAGGAAGTATTTCTTCATACAACACACAGTCAACCTGTGGAACTCCTTGCAAGAGGATGTTGTGAAGTCCAAGATCATAACAGGGTTCAAAAAAGAACTAAATAAGTTCATGGAGGATAGGTCCGTCAATGGCTATTAGCCAGGACGGGCAGGGATGGTGTCCCTAGCCTCTGATTGCCAGAAGCTGGGAATGGGCGACAGGGGCTGGATCACTTGATGATTCCCTTCTCTGTTCATTCCCTCTGGGGCACCTGGCACTGGCCACTGTCGGCAGACCGGACACTGGGCTAGATGGACCTTTGGTCTGACCCAGTATGGCCATTCTTATGTTCTTAGTATCCTGTCTTCTGACAGTGGCTGGTGCCAGATGCTTCAGAGGGAGTGAACAGAACAGGGCAATTTATCACATGATCCATAACCTATCCTCCAGGCCCAGCTTCTGGCAGTCAGAGGTTTAGGGACATCCAGTGCCTGGGTTTACATCTCAGACCCTCTTGGCTAATAGCCATTGATGGACCTGTCCTCCATTAACTTATCTCATTCTTTTTTGAAACCAGTTATACTTTTAGCCTTTACAACACCCACTGATACAGTTCCACAGACTGACTGTGCATTGTGTGAAGAATTATACATCATTGTATATAATTATACATCATTATACATCGCTACCTCGATATAACGCGACCCGATATAACACGAATTCGGATATAACACGGTAAAGCAGTGCTCTGGGGGGGTGGGGCTGCGCACTCCGGTGGATCAAAGCAAGTTCAATATAACGCGGTTTCACCTATAACGCAGTAAGATTTTTTGGCTCCCGAGGACAGCGTTATATCGAGGTAGAGGTGTATTTGTTTTAAACCTGCTGTCTATTAATTTCATTAAGTGACTCCTGGTTCTTGTGTTATGTGAAGGGGTATAACACTTCCTTATTCACTTTCTCCACATGATTTGTGATTTTATACACCTTTATCACATCCCCCACTCAGTCATCTCTCTTCTAAGATGAACAGTCGCAGTATTTTTAATCTCTCCTCCTATTGAAGCTGTTCCATACCCCTCATCATTTTTTTTGCCCCTTTCTGTACTTTCCCAGTCTAATGTCTCTTTTTTGAGATGGGGCAACCAGAACTGCACGTAGTGTTCAAGGTGTGGGCGTACCATGGATTTATATATTGGCATTATAATATTTTCTGTCTTATCATCTACCCCTTTTCTAATGGTTCCTATCATTGTTAGCTTTTTTTTGACTGCTGCTGCGCATTGAACAGATGTTTTCAGAGGACTATCCACAATGACTCCAAGATTGCTTTCTGGAGTATAACAGCTAACTTAGACCCCATCGTTTTGTATGTATAGTGGGGATTATGTTTTCCAATGTGCATTATATTGCACTTAACAGTGAATTTCATCTGCCATTTTGTTGCCCTGTCACCCAGTTTTGTGAGATCCCTTGGTAACTATTTGCAGTGTGTTTTAGACTTAAGTATCTTGAGTAATTTTGTATCCTCTCCAAACTTTGCCACCTCATTGTTCACCCCTTTTTCCAGATCATTTATGAATATGTTGAACAGCACTGGTCCCAGTACCGATCTCTTGGGGACCCCGCTATTTACCTCTCCACACCATGAAAACTGACCATTTATTCCTGCCATTTGTTTCTTTTCTTTTAACCACTTACTGATCCAGGAGAGGACCTTCCCCCTTGTCCTATGGCAGCTCACTCTGCTTAAGAGCCTTTGGTGAGGGACCTTGTCAAAGTCTCTCTGAAGGTCCAAGTATGCTATATATGCTGGATCCCCCTTGCCCACATGTTGATTGACCTCCTCAAAGAATTCTAGTAGATTGGTGAGGCGTGAGTTCCCTTTATAAAAGCCGTGTTGACTCTTCCCCAACATATCATGTAGATCTAGGTGTCTGACAATTCTGTTCTTTACTACTGTTTCAACCAATTTGCCTGGTACTGAAGTTAGGCTCACTGGCCTGTAATTGCCAGGATCACCTCTGAAGCTCTTTTTTTAAAATTGGCATCACATTAGCTATCCTCCAGTCATCTGGTACAGAGGCCGATTTAAGCAGTACATGGTAATTTAACTTAATACACAGTGAGAATTAGAATGAATTACAATCCTTCTTGAGCAGCTTCTAAATTAGAACAAAGTTTAAAATAACGCAAGGTAGTAACAGGGAGAGGGAGCTAAGAGAAGGGACAGGAGACGAACAATATGAGCTGTAGCCAAGCCAATGAGCAATTCTCTCACAGTCTCCTAGAAATTTCCTTTGGCTCTTCTGCCCCTTTTATTCTTTTTTCTCATGAGCATTCATACTGTTGGACTTCACTGGCACAAGAATTCATGGAAAGTTGCATATGTGAGTATTTGTGGAAAAACCATTTTACATTTGCACATGCCAGAAGTGCTTCCACACTCATCCAATGAGGCAGACGGCTCAATATTATGGGACTTGTCTGAGCACTCACAGCTATCCAACATACCCCAAATAGTGAATACTTGCACAGGATGGTTTGTGAGCAATACGCAGAATAGGAAAACTGTCCCAGTTTACTTGAAAGTGTCCTTTCTCAAGTAATAAGATCTGCAGACCTGTTGCAATGGATATTTCAGCTGGCTTGCATCTTGGGAGCAGAACCAGACCGGTCAGTCCTTGGAAGTTGGAGAATGCCCCACCCCCTGAAATTCCTACCAGCTGAGACAATTTCCATTGCCAGGATAATTCAATTGTACTTTTCTAAATCAGAGATTGTTTTAACTATACTTTGAGCAGAGGCAACAGTTTCTCCTGCTGCAGAGCATGGGGATAATTTACACAAATTAAATTGTAACCATTGATCTGAATGAGCTCTCTGCTGCCATCTTTTGATAAACTAGGGGAAAGACCTCATAAGTAAACCTTATTTGCATAGGTTTCAGAGTAGGTTACAAGACAAACTTTGTCTCTCTACAAAGGAAAAAGGACACTAAACTATCTAAACTGCTACATGACACAAGGAACCACAACAGTAGTTCCCTTAACCCAACCAGGAATATTGTTAATCTTTCCAGCTATACTCTTAGCCCAGCAGAAGAGTCTGTCCTATCTCGGGGCCTCTCCTTTTGTCCCTCCAGACCCACGAACATGATACAGTTCTGCGGTGACCTAGAATCCTACTTTCGACGTCTCCGACTCAAAGAATATTTCGAACATACCTCTGAACAGCATACTAACCCACAGAATCCCCCCTACCAGCACTACAATAAAAAGGATTCTGCGTGGACTCCTCCGGACGGTCGAAACAACAGACTGGATTTCTACATAGATTGCTTCCGTCAACGTGCAAAGGCTGAAATTGTGGAAAAGCAACATCACTTGCCCCATAACCTCAGCCATGCTGAACACAACGCCATCTACAGCCTCAGAAACAACCCTGACATCATAATCAAAAAGGCTGACAAAGGAGGTGCTGTCGTCATCATGAATAAATTGGAATATGACCAAGAGGCTGCTAGACAGCTCTCTAACACCACATTCTACAGACCATTATCCTCTGATCCCACTGAGGATTACCTAAAGAAACTACACCATCTGCTAAAAAACCTCCCTGACAAAGCACAGGAACAAATCTGTACAGACACATGCCTAGAACCCCGACCAGGGGTATTCTATTTGCTACCCAAGATCCATAAACCTGGAAATCCTGGACGCCCCATCATCTCAGGCATTGGCACCCTAACATCAGGCTTGTCTGGTTACGTGGACTCTCTCCTCAGACCCTACGCTACCAGCACTCCCAGCTATCTTCGAGACACCACTGACTTCCTGAGGAAACTACAATCCATCGGTGATCTTCCAGAAAACACCATCCTGGCCACTATGGACGTAGAAGACCTCTACACCAATATTCCACACAAAGATGGACTACAAGCTATCAGGAACAGTATCCCCGATACTGTCACAGCTAACCTGGTGGCTGAACTTTGTGACTTTGTCCTCACCCACAACTATTTCACATTTGGGGACAATATATACCTTCAAGTCAGCGGCACTGCTATGGGTACCCGCATGGCCCCACAGTATGCCAACATTTTTATGGCTGACTTAGAACAACGCTTCCTTAGCTCTCGTCCCCTAACGCCCCTACTCTACTTGCGCTACATTGATGACATCTTCATCATCTGGACCCACGGAAAAGAAGCCCTTGAGGAATTCCACCATAATTTCAATAATTTCCATCCCACCATCAACCTCAGCCTAGATCAATCCACACAAGCGGTCCATTTCCTGGACACTACTGTGCTAATAAGCGATGGTCACATAAATACCACCCTATACCGGAAACCTACTGACCGCTACACTTACCTACATGCCTCCAGCTTCCATCCAGGACACACCACACGATCCACTGTCTACAGCCAAGCTCTAAGATATAACCGCATTTGCTCCAATCCCTTAGATAGAGACAAGCACCTACAAGATCTCTATCAAGCATTCTTAAAACTACAATACCCACCTGCTGAAGTGAAAAAACAGATTGACAGAGCCAGAAGAGTACCCAGAAGTCACCTCCTACAAGACAGGCCCAACAAAGAAAATAACAGAACACCACTACCTGTCACTTTCAGCCCCCAACTAAAACCTCTCCAGCGCATCAGAGATCTACAACCTATCCTGAAAGATGATCCTTTACTCTCACAGATCTTGGGAGACAGACCTGTCCTCGCTTACAGACAACCCCCCAACCTAAAGCAAATACTCACCAGCAACCACACATCACTGAACAAAAACACTGACCCAGGAACCTATCCTTGTAACAAAGCCGATGCCAACTCTGTCCACATATCTATTCAAGTGACATCATCATAGGACCTAAATCACATCAGCCATACCATCAGGGGCTCGTTCACCTGCACATCTACCAATGTGATATATGCCATCATGTGCCAGCAATGCCCCTCTGCCATGTACATTGGCCAAACCGGACAGTCTCTACGCAAAAGAATTAATGGACACAAATCTGACATCAGGAATCATAATACTCAAAAACCAGTGGGAGAACACTTTAACCTGTCTGGCCATTCAATGACAGACCTGCGGGTGGCTATCTTACAACAGAAAAACTTCAAAAACAGACTCCAACGAGAGACTGCTGAGCTGGAATTGATATGCAAACTAGATACAATCAACTCAGGATTGAATAAGGACTGGGAATGGCTGAGCCATTACAAACATTGAATCTATCTCCCCTTGTAAGTATTCTCACACTTCTTATCAAACTGTCTGTACTGGGCTAGCTTGATTATCACTTCAAAAAAAATTTTTCTCTTACTTAATTGGCCTCTCAGAGTTGGTAAGACAACTCCCACCTGTTCATGCTCTCTGTATGTGTTTATATATATCTCCTCAATATATGTTCCACTCTATATGCATCCAAAGAAGTGGGCAGTAGCCCACGAAAGCTTATGCTCTAATAAATTTAAGGTGCCACAAGTACTCCTGTTCTTATTTGCGTAGACAAACCTGATCAATTAAGGTGATCAATTTTGGCTGTTTTGGGTTAAAATTCACTGAAGTCTTGCAGGCAGGGGTAATGAAATGTTGTCATCCATATGGTATAACTGAAGAGTAACCGAACTATACTTAATACGCCCAAATCGAGGGGCCACCCTTCAATCTCAAACTGCTAAGCATGTGGTAGTGAGCCGCAGCCCAAATGAAAGTCAAAGGGGGTGGAGACTGGTGGTGAGGACTCTGTTTAAGGGTCTAGATACCATCTGATCCTCCCCTTCCAATGTTCAAAGACAGAGCTGATTAGACTCAACTGAAAGCCTTTATCTCTTCTAAGTGATGACTAGATGTAAAATCACCGGGAAGCTGGTCGAGGGGGCTGAGCCTTAGATGCTGTGTGGAGACAGTACTGTGGTGAAAGACAATGCAGAGGACACAGCAGTAAGGTTCCCTATTACCTAGTGAAATCACACAGCTGCACAATCTCTGCCTGAATCCCCAGAGTTGAAGCCGCTCTATACATCAACTCTTGGAAAGTCTTGTAGTCCTCTGGGATGGGCGATGTTGTTTCAGGAGCTGGTCTCAACAGTCCTGACAATGTCGGTAAATAGTACCACCTCAGACAGCACTGGAGAGTGGCAGTCTTTGCCCTGCACCCCAGTCTCCCTGCCAGATGACCGATGGTGTGTGCTCTAAGATCCATACCACGAAGTGTCTTTGTGAGGATAAAGAGCCCTTTTTGGGTCTTGATTCACTTCTCAGATGGCCTTCTTAGGCACTTTTGTGGAAGGCCCCAGGAAAGAATGAAGACTTCTCGTCTCATCCTGATCTTTGTGAGAGCTCTTAGGTGAGGCAGAAGCAGCTGAAGGAGAACTCTTAGTTGAACAGTGCTCAGTTCTCTTGGGGCAGAGTCACCAGGATCAGACGAGGGACGCATGATTTTCTAAAAGGTGCTACCTCAGACAAATTTGTCTGGACTCCACATCCTAGTCAAGAAGGGCCTGCAAATGCTGCATTTGTCCTTTGAATGTCCTCCTCCCAAACAAGAGAGGCAGGAAGAATATTTGTCATTATAAGGGATTACTACTGTGCAGCAGGATCATTGTTTAAGCCCTGGAGACTTCTGCATAAGAACAGCTGTACTGGGTCAGACCAAAGGTCCATCCAGCCAGTATACTGTCTACCGACAGTGGCCAATGCCAGGTGCCCCAGAGGGAGTGAACCTAACAGGTAATGATCAAGTGATCTCTCTCCTGCCATCCATTTCCATCTTCTGACAAACAGAGGCCAGGGACACCATTCCTTACCCATCCTGGCTAATAGCCATTAATGGACTTAACCTCCATGAATTTATCCAGTTCTCTTTTAAACCCTGTTATAGTCCTAGCCTTCACAACCTCCTCAGGCAGAGTTCCACAGGTTGACTGTGCGCTGTGTGAAGAACTTCCTTTTATTTGTTTTAAACTTGCTCCCCATTAATTTCATTTGGTGGCCCCTAGTTATATTATGGGAACAAATAAAATAACGTTTCCTTATTCACTTTCTCCACACCACTCATGATTTTACATATCTTTATCATATCTCTCCTTAGTCTCCTCTTTTCCAAGCTGAAAAGTCTTAGCCTCTTTAATCTCTCCTCATATGGGACCCGTTCCAAACCCCTAATCATTTTAGATGCCCTTTTCTGAACTTTTTCGAATGTCAGTATATCTTTTTTGAGATGAGGAAACCACATCTGCATTCAGTATTTAAGATGTGGGCGTACCACGGATTTATATAGCAGCAACATGATATTTTCTGTCCTATTATCTAGTCCTTTCTTAATTATTCCCAGCATTATGTTTGCTTTTTTGACTGCCGCTGCACACTGTGTGGACGTCTTCAGAGAACTATCCACAATAACTCCAAGATCCCTTTCCTGATTAGTTGTAGCTAAATTAGCCCCCATCATGTTGTATGTATAGTTGGGGTTATTTTTCCCAATGTGCATTACTTTACATTTATCCACATTAAATTTCATTTGCCATTTTATTGCCCAATCACTTAGTTTTGTGAGAACTTTTTGAAGTTCTTCACAGTCTGCTTTGGTCTTAACTATCTTGAGCAGTTTAGTATCATCTGCAAACTTTGCCACCTCACTGTTTACCCCTTTCTCCAGATCATTTATGAATAAGTTGAATAGGATAGGTCCTAGGACTGACCCTTGGGGGACACCACTAGTTACCCCTCTCCATTCTGAAAATTTACCATTTATTCCTACCCTTTGTTCCCTGTCTTTTAACCATTTCTCAATGCATGAAAGGCTCTTCCCTCTTATCCCATGACAACTTAATTTACGTAAGAGCCTTTGGTGAAGGACCTTGTCAAAGGCTTTCTGGAAATCTAAGCACACTATATCCACTGGATCCCCCTTGTCCACATGTTTGTTGACCCCTTCAAAGAACTCTAGTAGATTAGTAAGACACGATTTCCCTTTACAGAAATCATGTTGATTTTCCTCAACAATTTATGTTCTTCTATGTGTCTGAAGATTTTATTCTTTACTATTGTTTCAACTAATTTGCCCGGTACTGACGTTAGACTTACTGGTCTGTAATTGCCGGGATCACCTCTAGAGCCCTTTTTAAATATTGGTGATACATTAGTTATCTTCCAGGCATTGAATACAGAAGCTGATTTAAAGGACAGGTTACAAACCATAGTTGTTAGTTCCGCAATTTTACATTTGAGTTCTTTCAGAACTCTTGGGTGAATGCCATCTGGTTCCAGTGACTTGTTACTGTTAAGTTTATCAATTAATTCCAAAACCTCCTCTAGTGACACCTCAATCTGTGACAATTAGAATCATAGAATCATAGAATCATAGAATATCAGAGTTGGAAGGGACCTCAAGAGGTCATCTAGTCCAACCCCCTGCTCAAAGCAGGACCAATTCCCAGCTAAATCATCCCAGCCAGGGCTTTGTCAAGCCGGGCCTTAAAAACCTCCAAGGAAGGAGACTCCACCACCTCCCTAGGTAATGCATTCCAGTGTTTCACCACCCTCCTAGTGAAATAGTTTTTCCTGATATCCAACCTGGACCTCCCCCACTGCAACTTGAGACCATTGCTCCTTGTTCTGTCATCTGCCACCACTGAGAACAGCCGAGCTCCATCCTCTTTGGAACCCCCCTTCAGGTAGTTGAAGGCTGCTATCAAATCCCCCCTCATTCTTCTCTTCTGGAGACTAAACAATCCCAGTTCCCTCAGCCTCTCCTCATAAGTCATGTGCTCCAGCCCCCTAATCATTTTTGTTCCCCTCCGCTGGACTCTTTCCAATTTTTCCACATCCTTCTTGTAGTGTGTGGCCCAAAACTGGACACAGTATTCCAGATGAGGCCTCACCAATGTCGAATAAAGGGGAACGATCACGTTCCTCGATCTGCTGGCAGATCTGCTTCCTCAGATTTGTCACCTACAAAAGCTGGCTCAGGTTTGGGAATCTCCCTAACATCCTCAGCCGTGAAGACTGAAGCAAACAATTCATTTAGTTTCTCCGCAATGACTTTATCGTCTTTAAGTGCTCCTTTTGTATCTCGATCCCCACTGGTTGAGGACTCCAAGAGAATAAAAGAAAATAAAGGGTCCCATTGAAAGGGAACTGAAATCTAACAACTTTATTTAATCTTAACTGTCTAATTACTATTTAGAAGAAGAGATTCTGAAGAAATGCTAGCTAAAAAATGTCACTCGAAGAGCAATATGGGGCTCCACCTTGAGCCATGGTGGTGAGAAGGATCTGAGAGGGAGTCAGGGTAGCCATGTCTTTATGCCATTGGCTGCAAGTGCAAGGATGTACAGGGCACGTGCGCTGCCCTAATGGCACTGCTAGCAAAAGTCTCAGACTCAAATGCACTGGGAGCACATATACCTAATGTGGAATGTATATGTGCACAATCCCCTGAGGAACTACCAGTTCCAACATGACTTGGCATTTCTGTTTCACCACTCCGGGCATCTTCCTGGGAAGGGAGTGAGGTGTTTGCCAGACTCATTGCCCTGGCTCCATCTCAATACAGTGGTAGACTGATGCCAGGTGAGGTGAAAACACTGTATAGAAATAGGCAATAGAAATGAGTTGTTGCACTTGGGCTTATTGGTCCGGTCAGAGGTTCTTGCCTATTTAAGAGTTACCTGAGACATTGAACTCATTCCGTCTGTTGCATACACAATCGTAGAATCATAGAAATGCAGGAGTGGAAGGGAACTCAGTAGGTCATCTAGTCCAATCCGCTGTACTGAGGAAGGACTAAGTATTACCTAGACCATCCCTGAAGGATGGTTGTATAAACAGTTCTTAAAAACCCCCAATGATGGAGATTCTACAACCTCCCTAGATAATTTGTTCCAATGCTTAACTACCCTGACAGTTAGGAATTTTTTCCTAATGACTAACCTAAATCTCTCTTGCTGCAATTTAAGCCCATTACTTTTATCCACTATCCTCAGAGGATAAGGAGAACAATTTATCACTTTCCTCTTTATAACAACCTTTTACATACTTGAACACTGGAATTGTGTCCCCTCTCAGTCTTTTCTTCTCAAGACTAAACAAATCCAGTTTTTTCAGTCTTTTCTTGTAAGTCATGTTTTCTAGACCTTGAATCATTTTTGTTGCTCTCTTCTGGACTTTCTCCAATTTGTCCAAATCTTTCCTGAAGTGTGGTGCCTAGAACTGGACATAGTACTCCAGTTGAGGCCTTATCTGTGCTGAGTAGAGTGAAAGAATTGTGTCTTGCTTACAACACTCCTGCTAATACATCTCAGAAGGATGTTTGCTTTTTTTGTAACAGTGTTACATTGTTGACCCATATTTAATTTGTGATCTACTATAACCCCCAGATCCTTTTCTGTAGTACTCCTTCCTAGACAGTCATTTGCCATTTTGTATTTGTGCAATTGATTATGCATTCCTAAATGGAGTACTTTGTATTTGTCCTTATTGAATTTCATCCTTTTAGTCATTAGGTCAATAACTTGCCATCGCTGGTAATTAGCAACAATGGTCAGTGATGGGATATTAAAAGTTACTACAGAGAACTTTTTCCAGAGGGTCTGGCTAGAGAATCTTGCCCGCATGCTCGGGGTTCAGCTGATCGCCATATTTGGGGTCGGGAAGGAATTTTCCTCCAGCGTAGATTGGCAGAGGCCCTGGAGGTTTTTCGCCTTCCTCCGCAACATGGGGCAGGGGTCGCTTGCTGGAGGATTCTCAGCGATTTGAAGTCTTTAATTCATGATTTGGGGACTTCAACAGCTGAGTCAAGGGAGAGAATTCTTCCAGGAGTGGGTGGGTCAGCTTTTGTGGCCCGCATCATGCGGGAGGTCAGACTAGATGATCATAATGGTCCCTTCTGACCTTAGAGTCTATGAGTCTATGAGTCTATTTATTTCGGACCATTTCTCCAGTTTGTCACGATCATTTTGAATTCTATTCCTGTCCTTCAAAGCATTTTCAACCCTTGCCAGCTTGGTGGTATCATTCACAAACTTTAAAAGTGTACTCTCTACGCCATTACCTAAATCACTGATGAAGATACTGAATAGAACTGGACCCAGGACAGATCCCTGCAGGACCCTACTCGATATGCCCTTTGAGCTTGATTATTAACCATTAATAATTACCCTCTGAATACTGCTTTCAACCAATTGTACACTTACCTTATAATAGGTTCGTCTCAGTTATATTTCTCTAATTTGCTTATGAGAAGGTTAGTAAGGCTTTTGATACTATCTCACATAAAGTCAAGATGTAGCCCGTCTACTGCTTCCCCCATCCAAAAGGCTTGTTACCCTGTCAAAGAAGGACACTAGACTGGTGCGACATGATTTGTTCTTGACAAATCCATGTTGACTGTTACTTAGCACCTTATTATCTTCTAGATGCTTACATATTGATTGTTTGAATATTTGTTCCATTATCTTTCTGGGTACTGAAGTTAAGATGATTTAATTATCAATTAGATAAATTATGAAAGATTGTAACTTAATTATAACCTAATTTCTTCAAATTATAGCCTGTACACAAGATTTCAATTAATTATAGCTATATGGAAAGTTTAAAGAGTCTGTGTTATTCTGTTGCTAAGATTATTGAGACACTGGAAAGACTAACAGAGGCTACATTTCTTAAAAAAATCACTGTTTAATGAATTTTGACTCAATCTAATTAATGGCTTTATTTGTAAATTCTCTTAAAATTGAAAGAGTATATGCTGTATTTTTCATGTATAACAAAGACATTGATTCCCCACTCTAAGAGCAAAATGTAATTCAGCCTTAACTATGGAGTCCTGACTAAAGCCTCTATAATACCATGGTGTGACGAACTGGGACTGTTCTTACTGTGGTGTGTGAATGCTGACAGGGGAGTGTGACTAGGATGGTCTGCATCGGGGGATGGGAGCCGGCCCAAGGGAACATACCTGAGCTTGTAACATGAGAACCCAGGAGGGGGTTGGAGGTCAGATGACTCCGGGGCCCGGGAAACTGAACAAAGGCTGTGGGAGGGGTCGCTGAAGCCAGAGTGCTGGAAGCAGGCTGGAGAGATGGCTGGGGGTCAGAGATGGCTCTGACCTCCCAAGGGGGGCTGGGCTGGGATGCCCTGGGACCCCAAGATGGACCTAACTGAGGGGGTCCCTGTTGTCTGTGCCTGCAAGACCTGTCTTGGACTGTATTCCTGTCATCCAAATAAACCTTCTGCTTTACTGGCTGGCTGAGAGTCATGGTGAATCGCAGGAAGCCGGGGGTGCAGGGCCCTGAGTCCCCCAATACTCCGTGACACATGGTGATCATGAAAGGGACTGTGGGAGCATTTGCCAGATCAAATGGTAATACTCCAGTTTCAGGGAGATAAAAGAAGTTCTATCTGTATACAAAGCAGGGAATGATGTGGGATGGTAAGATGGGAATGTGAAAATAAACCTCCTTTAGGAACTTGTTCAGATGTTTCAGGCAGAGCCCTCCTTCCTTGTTCCTTAATTCTCAAAGCTAGGGTGGAGAGAGAACTGCCCTCGATGGAGAATGCATGGATTATATAGCTCCACAATGAAGTGGAGGATGAATGGTTTCCTACCTGTCCTGGACTGGTGTTTCTTTGGGGTATTCAAGATTGGGGGAGGGCAAAACAGAGCCTATGGTTCTCGCACAGCTCCATAAAGTACTCCCTCTGGACAATGACCAGTAACCTTATTTTGTCCAAAAGTCTATGTAGCCAGGTGTTCCTGACACCAGGCTGGAGGTCTAACTCTGCATGGGTAGGAGCCATGTAGACTGTTCTGAGATAACTGTTCTGAGTTTGCCTCAGCACCCTGGACTTGCTCTAGTTCCCCCTTGCAAAGTGGTATTCTCTCCTGTTCTACTTCAGGGACCATTTCAACTTTCCATTTGACCTTTATTCTTTTCTATTGTATCTGTCGAACTGAGAACAGATTTGCTTGGGCATCTGCGCTCAGTGAGCAAAGCCCTGTACACCAGCATGAAATAAATATACATCCCACTATCTTTTCAGAGAGACGGTACATAAGCTGTAAGATGTTTAAGTTGGGAGGGGTACCACCTGCAGTGCAGCCCACTCTTTTTAGCACTGCCCTTAGGATGTAAGATGACACCTCATAATTCCCCTCAGGGGAGGGGGGTTAAGGTGACCCTACCCAGACATGGCTGCCTGTGGGGGGCCTGGAGAGTGAGGAGCCCACTCTTTCAGATGAGCATCTCTCTCAGCTGGAAACACTGAATCTCCAACCAGGGAATATAAACACACTAGCATGCACCAATTCAGATTCAATCTGGTGTCACTACTAAAAGAACCTTTTGGCCTTATAAAATGGAGGCTGGGGGGCTAGAATGAAGTAAATGGTGGTCCGAGGGGGCCCTTAGCACCTGCTTGTTCTTCCACATCTGGGCCGCTCTCCATCTCGTCACTCCATAGTCAACTGCTGACGACAGGAGGAGGCGAGGAAGCATTGCAACCTGCAGCACCACCTGGGCACAACAGCCTGGTTATTAGGGTACGTCAATCTGCTGAGGCAGCTGGGGATGACAGGCAGGTACTTTCACAGCTTTTTAGGAGTGGCTAGAATTTCCCAGTCCTCTCTTATATCTTCCCAAGGAGCATGAGGGGGGTACGCTTACCTTGGGAACCCCAGACCATCTGAGCACAGTTTCACAGCACTGTGTCTCAAAGAGTCTACCTTCTGCTTGTTCTAATATACATTATTCTGAGCCTCTAACGCTAAGCCTCCTCCCCTGACAAGGAAGATGTGTGTGCGCGCGTGTGTCAGGGGGAGCAGAGGAGTTACAGAAATCTCACAAGTCTCACAAAGCAAGCCATGCGAGGTCTCTAATGAAAGCCAGTGTCACGCTGGCCTATAATATCATTGTGAAATGGATGTAAAGCTACCATGTAAGGAGTTATGTATATATACTGAAAATATGTTTTTAAATCTATAATCAATGTATTAGTCACCAGCAAAGGTAAAAAACCCAGCTTTCTCTCAAACAAGAGATGTTTATTCCTCTCTCTCGGTCAGAATGTAAATTAAGCATTGTAAGCTAACACAACAGATGTCCATTTACATACAAAGAGATGTGAAAACAACAGGAAAGGAGCACACAGGAAAAAAACAAACCATGGGAGGTTATCCTGGCTATGAGTCAAGACAATGAACAATGGAGGTATATTTAAAAGGGAAAGACACCTCTTCATCCTCTACCTAGATGGACAGTGCATTTGCATTCATGAAAACAGGATCTAAAGTTTGACTGAAAATGCTGCAGAGGACTTTAGGTGAGATCAACTTCTTTAGACAGGAGGTTAACCTGTTAGTGAAGTTTACTCTTCAGAAAGCATATTATGATTTTGTTTTATATGTAACCATTTGTTTCCAATATTCTTACTTGCTATCACTTGAATCTTAAATCTTTGATAATAAACTTAAGTGTGTTTTCACTCTAAATCTGTCTCAGTGCTGTTATGTTAAGCAAAATGCTGATCCTGAGTTGACTCATACAAGCTGGTGTCTTCTGTTACTTTGGGACCAGTGGACCTGGTAATTCTGTGAGTAGCCAGTATCAGGGGCTGGATATCACAGGGGAAGACTTCAAAGGGACTCAGGGACTTGGTGCACCTATTGTTAACCTGCAAGGCAAAGTCAGTCCTGGCCTAGCCCAGAGGAGAGAGCTTGAATAGCTAACTAGCTGATGGTGTTAGGGGGCTGACACCCAGCTGAGCACCAGCAAGTCTTCAAGCTGGAGGAAGGGGGTAACGAGATGACCCACAGCTTTGGCTACCCCGAGAACCATCATACTGCCATGCTGCGCTCCACAAGGGTGAGCAGGAGAAGCAGGTGCTGATGAATTTATTTATTTCTCCTTTTGAGTAACTGGCCCATGAGCCTACTTCAGAGGAAAAGTGAAACTGGGCTCAGGGATTGCTCCAAACATATTTCAGGTGATTAGGGTTCTCCCTGGCCTCTTTGAGGGCAAATTTCTTGGCTCCCCTCCTGCTCAGGGACTCTCAAGGAAAGGACTGAGGTTTGAGAATGGTCTCCCCAGAAGCTCTAACCCTCTCTACCGTACAGGGTCTACATGGGACAAATGGGTCTGCATTTCCCTGGGAACTTCTGAGAGGCCTGTTATAGGATGGCAGCAGGGGGAGGGGGCTGGGCCTAAAGGGGAGGGACAGAGGGAAGGAAAGAGGGCAGCTCAGCTGAGCAGGATGGCGGCTGCTAGTGCCTACTTTAGGGATTTCAGCATAAGGTTAATAGGCAGCAGGTTTAAAACAAACAAAATTAAGTATTCCTTCACACAACAGAGTCAACCTGTGGGACTCTTTGCCAGAGGATGTTGTGAAGGCCAAGATTATAACACGGTTCAAAAAAGAACTAGATAAATTCATGGACGATAGCCAATTTTGGACCTATTAGCCAGGATGGGCAGAGATGGTACCACTAGCCTCTGTTTGCCAGAAGCTGGGAATGGGCAACAGGAGATGGATCACTTGATGATTCCCTGTTCTGTTCATTCCCTCTGGGGCACTGGGCATTGGCCACTGTCGGAAGACAGAATGCTATGGACCTTTGGTCTGACCTAGTATGGTCGTTCTTATGAGGTAATCCCACCTGGACGGGGCTGTAAAGGGGACTCTGCATTGTCCACACAGAGAAGGCCAAGCTCCCTGTCCAGACATTCAATGAAGGGGAAGAAGTCGGAGACACAGACTTTTCCTTTTGCCTTTGGCTTTCTTGGCCTACCTCTCTGCCTGAAGAGACACTGACTGCTGCAACAACTTAGAAGGGGAAAGAAAGCTGAGGGGGAAAGCTCCCCAAAGACAAACAGCCTAGAACACAGCCGCAAATTAGACAAAGTATTGAGTCAAACTGTTAGTTTGAAATGTGAAATATTTCCCTCATGAGGAAAGCTGCCCACCTGTCACTGGGGAGTAGAGCAAACCTGGCAGAATTTCTGGGGATAGAACATTTTCCTGATGCTAATGGCAGACAGGTCTGGTTCTTCCCCAAAGCTGTAAGCAGGCTAAAGTACCCCTTGTACCAGATCCATTGATTATTGCACAATGAAGAATTAAACAAATTCCCCGCATTGCATTGGCTACTTTCAAACAACAAATTAATGGGAGGAAATTGAATTAATCAGCTTAATAAGTAACTGAATGTTAGTCTCCACTCTAACAATGATTAAACTGCTATCCAGACACCATCCTTTGCAGACTCTGTATAGGGTGATCACTCACACACCACTGAATTTCAACTGCTCCTGGGGTGGAAGATGACAACTGTTTAACCATGACACAGCAACACAACAGTTTAGGGCAGGAGGTCAAAAAACACTGTATCCAACTGCAAATAGAAGGGGACTTCAGGAAAGCAAAATTTAATTACATGAGTTAGAATTTGGCTAGAATACCATAGTTAATACTGTGACATCTACAAAAAGAGCCAGAGAATTTTAGTGAGCATGAAAGAAAATTATCTCTGCTTTACATCCAAAAGGTGGCACCACAAGCAGCGCAGAGCACCCAGCACCATGCTAGGTCACTGGTGTCATTATTAACTCAGCAGTAGGGAATGCACCCCTCCAGCACACTGCTCCCTACCATCGTTACTCCTGCACCACTTCCTACAACACCTTGAGTTTTTCCTGTAGGTCTCACGTCCAAGTACTGAGCTAGCCTGGACCTGTTGAGCTTGTACTGTGGCCTGGCTGCTGGAGAAGCACTGGAAAGTGAGTGCAAATAATTAGTGACACTTACTGGGCAAAGAGGTGTCTGGAGCGGACAATGAATTTGAAGATATACTCCAAGGCTTTGAAGGTGCGTAAGAGCGACTCACAGGGCTCCTCTTGGCTGGCTGAGTCCACATACTGCGTCAGCACTGAGATCAGCTTCCTGCACGGTGGAGACAGAGATGAGGGAAGCGGGGCCTGAAGGTTAATATGCCTCTTAAATCGAACCCTCCCTACCACAGAGCCTGGTCTGAGGGGAACTCCAGATCTCCTGGAGAGTTCAGGGCCCATGCAGAGTCACACGCAGGTTTCCAAATGCCAGACCCCAGGCAGGCAGAACAGTGAAGAGAAAGGGGGGCTTCCTGTACTGCAGGGTTCTCCCTCCAGGTTCTCCTGACACCTACAGCTCCATGGCATCCCACTGTACCTCAGGTTTCTGATCTGCTGGCTCCATGGCGGGGAGTGGATGGGAGGAGACAGGAATGAGGGTCCTATGTGTGCAGAGGTAGGCTCACCACCTGATACTTACTTGTAGGCCAGTGTGGCGCTGAAGTGCTGCTGGATATAGGCCTCCAGAACAGCATTGAAGTGGTGGAACTTCCTGTCAGCAATGAGCCCCACAATGAAAACCTGTGGGAGAAAATCCGAGCAGGTGTCAGAGGCAGTTTGGCACCAGGTCAAAGAACTCCTGGAGAGTGGGACTGGGGATATTGTCTCCTGCTAACAGAGCCAGTCCCTAGGAGGGGGTTTAATATCACCAGAGACAGTCCCTGACCCCTGGGTACAAAGGGAAGGTGTTCATATCAAAGCCTGCCCTAAGCCCTTCCTTTCTGTCCAAAATAGTAAAGATCACAGAGATAGCAGCAAACATTAAATGAGCTGCAGGGAGCCAACATGCCTGTGATGGGACATCTGCCCCACACTGGCAGAGAAGGGGTTAGGAGAGCACTAGGGTGGCTGCGTAGAAAGCAGCCAATAGGAGAGGGGCTGTGAGGAACAGCCAGTCAGGGTCCAGCTGGTCTATATATAAGGGAGCTGCAGGGCAGAGCAGGGTCAGTTGCTGCTGGGAGCCTGGGGAGTAAGGACTTTGTCCCTGGAGGGCAGAGAACGGTAAGCCCCTTGGACAGAGCAGTGGCTTGCCCCTGGGACGGAGCAGCTGAGTGTCCTTAGGTGAGGGCAAAAAAGGTGCTGTGGCCATGGGGAAGGGGCCCAGGGAAACATAGCAGCAGTGAAAGGAATTTGAGTTGCAGCAGGAGGCTGCTAGCTACAGAGTCCCTGGGCTGGGACCAGGAGTAGTGGGTAGGCCCAGGTCCCCCTCCACTTGCCACTGGGGAAGTGGCTGGACTGTTGGACAGAGATACCTCACCAAGAAGGGGGAACACAGATGACGACCCAGATGGGGGGCTGAGTTGAGAAGAGGATGCTGAGATCCTGGGAACTGAGAGAGGAGCTATAGGCGGGAGCAGAGACAGAGTGCTGGTGTGCAGACCATGGGCATCAGCCTGGAGCTAATCCCTAGCATCACCAGGAGGGGGTGCCAGTCTGGCAATGAGGGCTGCTCCCCTTGACAGTACCCCTGAACCTAATCACTGCAGGGCATTTTATTTATGAGGAAAGGCTGAAAGAAATGGGTATGATTAATCTAGAGGAGAGAGAGGATTGAAGGGCAACATGATAAGTCTTCAAATATGTGAAAAAATGGTATGAAGAGGACTATGATCGAATGGATACTACATGTTTGTATCACAGGGGTAGCCGTGTTAGTCTGAATCTGTAAAAAGCAACAGAGGGTCCTGTGGCACCTTTAAGACTAACAGAAGTATTGGGAGCATAAGCTTTCATGGGTAAGAACCTCACTTCTTCAGATGCAACTAATGGAAATCTCCAGAGGCAGGTATAAATCAGTATGGAGATAACGAGGTTAGTTCAATCAGGGAGGGTGAGGTGCTCTGCTAGCAGTTGAGGTGTGAACACAGTGTCAACCTGTGGAACTCGTTGCCAGGGGATGTTGTGTACCTGGGTTTAAGAAAGAGCTAGGTAAGTTCACGTACAATAGATCCATCAATGGCTATTAGCCAAGATGGTCAGTGATGCAATCCCATGGTCTGGGTGTCCCTAAACCTCTCACTGAC
Source organism: Chrysemys picta bellii (assembly GCF_011386835.1). Classification (NCBI taxonomy): domain Eukaryota; kingdom Metazoa; phylum Chordata; order Testudines; family Emydidae; genus Chrysemys; species Chrysemys picta. The sequence goes on along the minus strand of NC_088795.1, from coordinate 145,194,884 downwards.
AGAAGCTGGGACTGCATGACAAGAGATGGATCACTCAATAATTGCCCTGTTCTATTCACTCCCTATGAAGCAGGTGGCACCTGCCACTGTCAGAAGCCAGGATATTGGGCCAGATGGTCTATTGGTTTGCACCCAGTATGGCCGTTCTCATGACGTCCATCTGCACCAGACTCAACGGCCGCCACATGGATGGTTCTGGTGTTGATGTTACTGAGACAAGAGTTTATGGCACCATATCAGGGAGACAGGGCCGGCTCCAGCTTTTCTGCTGCTCCAAGCGGCGCAAAAAAATCAACAAACAAACAAAAAAACCCACACACACCACGAGCGGCGGCACTTCGGCAGCAGCTCATTTGGGCCACTTCTTTGGCGGCAGTTTGGCGGCGGGTCCCTCATTCCCTCTCTTCCTCTTCGGTGGCAACTTGGTGGCAGCTCAAAGAGGAAGAGAGGGAATGAGGGACCCGCCGCCGAAGACCCGGACGTGCCGCCCCAATACCAGATGGAGTGCCGCCCCTTTGAGGAGGAAGATGAGACTCTTTTGGATGTAGAGAAGAAACAGATACTCCCCTTCTCATAAAAGACGGTTACTCACCGTTGTAACTGTTGTTCTTCGAGATGTGTTGCTCATATCCATTCCATTAGGTGTGTGCGCGCCGCGTGCACGATCGTCGGAAGATTTTCTACCCTAGCAACACCGGCGGGTCGGCTGTGGAGCCCCCTAGAGTGGCGCCTTCATGGCGCTGAATATATACCCCAGCCGACCCGGCGCCCCCTCAGTTCCTTCTTGCCGGCTACTCCGACAGTGGGGACGGGGGGCGGGTTTGGAATGGATATGAGCAACACATCTCGAAGAACAACAGTTACAACGGTGAGTAACCGTCTTTTCTTCTTCGAGTGCTTGCTCATATCCATTCCATTAGGTGACTCCCAAGCCCAACTTAGGTGGTGGGGTCGGAGTGAGACATTGCTGTGTGCAAAACCGCTGATCCGAAAGCAGCATCGTCTCTGGACTGCTGCACTAGTGCATAGTGAGCTGTAAATGTGTGGACTGATGACCAAACCGCTGCTCTACAAATGTCCTGGATCGGAACATGTGCCAGGAAAGCCGTCGAGGAAGCCTGGGCCCTCGTGGAGTGAGCGGTGAGGTGCGGTGCTGAGACACCTGCCAGGTCATAGCAAGTCCGGATGCAAGACGTAATCCAGGAGGATAGGCATTGTGAGGAGACCGGTGAGCCTTTCATTCGGTCGGCCACTGCAACGAAGAGTTGCGTCGTCTTTCTAAAGTGCTTTGTGCGGTCAATATAGAAGGCCAGGGCCCTGCGTACGTCCAGGGAATGCAAACGTTGATCCTGGCGAGTGGCATGTGGTTTAGGATGAAAGACCGGGAGAAATATATCCTGGTTGATATGAAAAGGAGAAACCACCTTAGGGAGAAAGGCAGGATGTGGACGAAGCTGCACTTTATCCTTATGAAAAACTGTGTAAGGGGGCTCAGATGTAAGCGCCCTGAGTTCAGAAACGCGCCTTGCTGAGGTGATGGCTACGAGGAAGGCTGTCTTCCAGGACAGGTACAGAAGTGAACAGGTGGCCAGTGGCTCGAATGGAGGACCTGTGAGCTTGGAAAGAACCAGGTTGAGGTCCCACATCGGAACGGGCTGACGTTGCTGTGGGTACATCCGGTCTAAGCCCTTGAGGAATCTAACGACCATCGGGTTAGAGAATACCGAAGACGTGAGTTCCCCTGGGTGAAAGGCTGATATAGCGGCCAGGTGAACTCTAATTGAAGATATCGCCAACCCTTGCTGTTTTAGGGAGAGGAGATATTCCAATATGAGAGGAATAGGCGCCTGTAACGGGGACGTGGCTCGTTGTTCGCACCAACAGGAGAACCGCTTCCACTTGGCCAAGTATGTGGTCCGTGTTGAGGGCTTCCTACTGCTCAACAGAATCTGTTGGACAGAGTGCGAGCACTGCTGCTCTGCCTGGGTGAACCATGGAGCAGCCACGCCGTGAGGTGGAGTGATTGCAGGTCGGGGTGACGCAGGCGGCCGTGGTCCTGAGAGATGAGATCCGGGCATAATGGAAGCGGGATCGGTGTCTGAACCGAGAGCTCCAACAACGTGGTGTACCAATGTTGTCTCGGCCACGCTGGGGCGATCAGAATCACCTGTGCCTGGTCTCTGCGCAATTTGAGCAGTACCTTGTGGACCAGAGGAAACGGAGGGAAGGCATAAAACAGGTGGTCTTTCCAGGGAAGGAGAAACGCATCCGAGAGGGAGCCCGGAGCTCGACCTTGCAGGGAGCAGAACACGTGGCACTTCCTGTTGTCTCGAGATGCAAACAGGTCTATCTGGGGAAACCCCCACTTCTGGAAAACGGAATGTATGATGTCCGGACGGATAGACCACTCATGCGCCTGAAAGGACCTGCTGAGTCGGTCCGCTAAAGTGTTCTGGACTCCAGGGAGGAACGATGCCGTGAGATGGATTGAGTGGGCGATGCAGAAGTCCCACAGGCGAATGGCCTCTTGGCATAGAATTGACGAACGTGCTCCTCCTTGCTTGTTGATGTAAAACATGGCCGTGGTGTTGTTGATGAGAACTAACACACAGCGGCCACGTAGGAGGTTGAGAAATGCCTGGCACGCCAGGCGCACCGCCATCAGCTCCCGAACATTGATGTGCAGAGCTATCTGGGGTGCAGTCCACAGGCCCTGGGTATGGTGTTCGTTCGGTGTTCGCCCCAACCCAGAGACGAAGCGTCTGTGACCAGGTGCAGAGAGGGTTGTGGGGCGTGAAATGGCATCCCCTCGCAAACCACCTTGTGATCTAGCCACCAGGTGAGGGAGGTCAGGACCGAGTTCGGGACCGTGACCACCATGTTCAGGCTGTCCCGATGTGGGCGGTATATTGATGACACCCAGGTCTGGAGTGGGCGAAGCCGAAGTCTGGCATGCCTGGTTACGTACGTGCAGGAAGCCATGTGACCCAGCAGGGTAAGGCACGACCTCACCGTGGTAGTTGGGAAGGCCTTGAGCCGTTGAATGAGGCTCGTGATGGTGCAAAAGCGGTTGTCTGGCAGGATGGCTTGTGCACGCCTGGAGTCTAGAACTGCGCCGATTAATTCTATTCTCTGGGTAGGTTCTAGAGTGGAGTCCTTGTTGAGTAGGATGCCCAACTCGTTGAATGTGTGCACTATTATGTGGACGTGAGCTCGAACTTGCTCTTTGGTGCGACCGCGTACCAGCCAGTCGTCTAGGTACGGGAACACCTGTATCCCTTGCCGACGAAGGTACGCTGCCACGACAGCCATACATTTCGTGAACACCCTTGGGGCCGAGGATAGGCCGAAGGGAAGGACTGCAAATTGGTAGTGCACCTTGCTTACCACGAACCGCAGGAAGCGTCTGTGAGGTGGGTAAATTGCGATGTGAAAGTATGCATCTTTCATGTCGAGGGCGGCGAACCAGTCTCCAGGATCGAGGGAAGGAATAATGGTCCCCAAAGAGACCATGCGGAACTTCAACTTTACTACGAATTTGTTGAGTCCGCGCAAGTCCAAGATGGGTCGCAGACCTCCTTTGGACTTGGGAATGAGGAAGTAACTGTAACCCTTCTGCCCATCTAAGTTGGCAGCAACAAGGGCCGGGTTCTGTATCTAGGGGTTCCGTTTCAATAACGCAATGCAAAACCGGCTCGAGCCCCCACCCAGTGACCTGGGACAATTACATACCACCCCCTGGGCGCCTCTAAGAGGCAATACTTCCCCTCTCGCAAGCACAGAGTCTGAGTGTAACAGAAAATGTTTAATAACATGAGGTAAACAACATCAGCGTTAAATTGGAAAAACACCACAAACAGGCTTCATGAGCAAAAAAAACTCACCCCAGCAAATTGGGCTGTGTCCTTTCCCTTGGGTTCTTGAAACCAGCAACCCAAGGATCACCAAAGTCCCAAAAGTCCAACAACCCCCCAAAGTCTCTTGGGTCCAGCAACCCAAGGATCACCAAAGTCCCCAAAGTCCAACAACCCCCCAAAGTCTCTGTCCCTGGTCAGTGCAGCCCCAGAGTTCAAGCAGGGGGGGGGGGGGGAGGCACACAGGGTGTTAAGGGGCACCTTACGTGATCCAAGGCTGACCGGCTGCCTCTCCGTGGGGTTCCGCCGCAGCCTTCTCCACGAGCCGCTCCACTCCACCAGCTGTCCCAGGAGCCGCTCCCGCCATCCACGAGCTGCTCTGGTAGCTGCTCCGCTCTGCTCACCGACCTGTGAGCCACTCAGCTCTGCTCCACTTCAGCCGTTCCTTGGGCCGCTCCCACAAGGCTCCGCTCCGCCCTGCTCACCGACCTGTGAGTCGCTCAGCTCAGCTCCGCTCCGCTCCGCTCCAACCGTCCCCATGAGGCTCCACTCTGCTAGCTGCTTCGCCAGCCGCTTAGCAATATAGCTTCAGGCTCCCCCACTAGTTAGCACAGCCTCAGTGATCTCAGCTCTTTTGTGATTTCAGCTCATAGTAGGGGAGCCCCAGTGCTAGTGCACCATTGGCCCAAAGTGAATTCAGCTCAGCAGTCTGTAATTAGACTTCTAATGGAATCAAAGTTAGCTCTGACATTCAACAGTGGAGAGAGGAGGTAGTGCAATTGGTGTTTCAACCCCTCGGGGAGGGGGCCATACCATCAGGTACAAATACCTGTCCCCATCCTCTCTCCATTCACTGGCTTTTGTAACCCATGCCCCTTGTCAAGCAAGTGCTACTTAGGTAATGGTGATGGACTCACTCAGTCCTTCTGTCATACAACAGGTTCACTGCCCTTGATTCACAGAATCAGGGTAACAAAACTTTATTCTTCCTGCCCCAATAACAAAGAAACTGGGGATCCCACACCAGCCAAAGTAACCACTTTGAGTTGCTGTTGTTTCATGCCAGGCGAGTGGGTGTGCCTATGCAAACAAGATCAGCCCCTGGAGTTCTTTTCCACACTCGCCATAATTCACCACCAGATGTCAGGGTAGAGCTCATCCTGACTCTGCTTACATAACGGGAATAGAATCCCCTGCCCCTTAACTCCACTGGAACCTCCTCTATGGCCCCCATAGCAAGGAGCGTGGAAACTTCCTGTATAAGAAGTTGCTCGTGAGAAGGGTCCCTGAAGAGGGACGGGGAAGGGGGGGAGGAGGGGGGGATTGAAGAAAACTGGATAGCATATCCCCTGTCCACCATGCGAAGGACCCAACGGTCCGAAGTTATAAGGGACCAGGCACGGTGGAAATGGGAAAGGCGATCCCGAAAGGAGGGGGCTGGATCCTGGGGGATGACTGGGGCGCCGTCCTCGACCGCACCTTCAAAAGTTCTGCCTGGGGCCTGAAGGTGGTCTAGGTGGCCCCTGGTTCTGACCGGGTTGAGGGCCGGTCCACCTTCGTCTACCACCTCGCCCTCGCCTCCGGGCCGAGTCCTGTCTCTGACGAGGCGGGGGGGGGTAGAAGCGCTGAGGCTGCGGCCTAAATGGCCTGCGCTGAGTGCCCACAACATGCATCCCCAGGGAACGCATGATTGTCCTGGAGTCCTTGAGGCTCTGCAGGCGAGAGTCCGTCTTTTCTGAAAACAACCCTTGTCCTTCGAAGGGCAGATCCTGCAGGGTTTGCTGCAGTTCCTGAGGCAGACCCGAAACCTGGAGCCAGGAGATCCTCTGCATAGCGATACCTGAGGCCAGGGTTCTCGCAGCAGAGTCCGCTATGTCTAAGGAGGCCTGTAAGGAGGTCCGAGCCACCTTCTTACCCTCCTCTACCAGGGCTCCAAACTCCTCCCTGGACTCTTGGGGAACCAACTCCTTGAACTTCCCCATAGAGTTCCAGGACTTAAAGTTATAGCGGCTCAAGAGCGCCTGCTGGTTAGCCGCTCTAAGTTGCAGCCCTCCGGCTGAGTAAACTTTACGGCCGAACAAATCAAGGCGCTTAGCCTCCTTCGATTTGGGCGCTGCGGCCTGCTGACCGTGGCGCTCCCTTGCGTTCACTGATGCCACCACCAGTGAACACGGCTGGGGGTGGGTATACAAGTACCCGTAGTCTTTGGACGGAACAAAGTATTTCCTTTCCACCCCTCTCGCTGTGGGTGGGATAGAGGCAGGAGTTTGCCATATCGTAGTTGCATTGGCTTGTATCGTGCGGATCAGGGGTAACGCCACCCTCGATGGGGCATCCGCTCCGAGGATATTCACGATGGGGTCCTGCACCTCCACTATCTCCTCCGCCTGCAGGTCCATATTACGGGCCATCCTACGCAGGAGATCCTGGTGAGCCCGAAGATCTATTGGAGGTGGACCTGTGCACGATGTGCCCGCCACTGCCTCATCCGGAGAGGAAGAGGAAGATGCCTCCGGTGGTACAGGATCCAAGGGAGGGTCCTGGTCTCCCTGCTCCTGGGCCGGAGCATCACCTGCGCTTGGGTCCAGGGCGTCAGGTGGTGCGGACACGGAAGCCTCCATGCCCCCTGGCGGAGGCCGAGAGATGGTGGACTCCGGGGCCCTTCTAACGGAGTGACCTGAGCGAGAGGTCGAAGCTATTGGAGCCCCTTGCGCCTGATGGTACGCCCACGGGGTCCAAAACGACCAGTGAGATGGGCCATGAGAATGGTCCTCTGTTATCTCCTGCCAACGGCCCAAGTCCTGTTCCTCAGCTTGCCCCTGAGGGGGGTATGCCGATCTCGATAGGTCCTCCGAGGAGCGAGACACCGATCTCGATGGCCATGGCGGTGCCGAGAGAGTCGAGACGATTCCCGTGGGCTGCGGTGCCGCACGGTGCCGGTTCGGAGATGATCTATCTCTACGCGGTGCCGGCGAACGGTGCCGGGACCGCGATCGGTGCCGATGACCTCGTCGGTGCCGGGAGTCGGATCTGGACCTCGACGAGGACCTGGAATATGCCCGGTGCCGGGAGCGGCCTCTCGACGTCGAGCGTCGACCGGAGCGGTGCCGAGAACTACGTCTCGACGTTGATCGGTGCCGACGATCATAGCGGTGCCGAGACGTAGAGCGGTGCCGCGACGAAGATCTTGGCCGCGAGTACGACCGGTGCCGAGGTGATATTCGGCGCCGGGACTGCGAGCGGCGTGGGGACCTGCTTCGGGACCTGGACCGGTGCCGAGGTTCCAGCCCTTGCGATGGAGGGCGCATCAAGGCAGGTTTCCCCCTCGACTGGACCGGGCGAGTCAACGGTGCCGTCGGTGCCGGTGGTTGAGGCGGTGCCGGCTCCGTGAGAGCTATTAAGTCTCTCGCCGCCGCGAAGGTCTCTGGAGTCGACGGGAGGCACTGTATCACCGCCGGTCTCGGTGGAGACGCTATCTGCACCGGACTCAACGGCCTCGGCGCCGGAGTCGACGGTGCTGGAGGCACCTGTTTCCGGTGCTCCACCGGCGGACGCGGCTCTACCCCCGGCACTGGGGGAGCCGGCGTCTTCGGCACGGAGGTCCCCGTCTTATGGGCTTTTTTATGCCCCGGGGATAATGACCGGCGCCGAGGCACTTGCTGTGCTTGCGGTGCCAACGAGGTCCGGTGCCGGGGAGGCTTGTCCGACGCCACTCGCGTGGTCGGCATGGCCGGTGCCGCCGGGGCACTGCGCACCGAGGCGCTAGGTGCCGTGGCCTGACTTGTAGATGGAGCGTCCGGACTAAGTGCCGCCTCCATCAGGAGTTGCCGGAGCCGAAAGTCCCGCTCCTTCTTGGTCCTTGGTCTGAAGGCCTTACAGATCTTGCACTTATCTGTTTGATGGGACTCTCCCAGGCACTTCAGACAGGAGTCGTGCGGGTCGCTCGTGGGCATAGGCTTAGCGCAGGAGGCGCACTGCTTGAAGCCGGGAGCGTTGGGCATGAGCCCGGCCCCGCGGCCGGGGGAGAAAGGGGGAGACGACCCCCTTAATCCCCTGAACTACTATAACAACTAGAACAACTTTTAAAAACTATTTAACTATTTAACTATAAACACTAGAACTATAACTATGACTATAACTGCGAATAACTAAGCTAGGGAGAGTGGAGAACAGCTATGCCGCGCTCCACAGTTCCAACGACCGTCAGGGGTGGTAAGAAGGAACTGAGGGGGCGCCGGGTCGGCTGGGGTATATATTCAGCGCCATGAAGGCGCCACTCTAGGGGGCTCCACAGCCGACCCGCCGGTGTTGCTAGGGTAGAAAATCTTCCGACGATCGTGCACGCGGCGCGCACACACCTAATGGAATGGATATGAGCAAGCACTCGAAGAAGAACTGTTGTTCTTCGAGATGTGTTGCTCATATCCATTCCAATTAGGTGTGTGCACGACACATGCACAGTTCGCCAGAAGGTTTTTCCCTTAGCAGCATCTGTCGGGTCGGCTCTGGAGCCCCCTGGAGTTGCGCCTTCATGGCACCGCATATAGGGCCTTGCCGACCCACCGCCTCTCCAGTTCCTTCTTGCCGGATACTCTGACAGAGGGGAAGGAAGGTGGGTTTGGAATTGATATGAGCAACACATCTCGAAGAACAACAAACAAGAGAAGGAGAGTAACCATTTCTTCTTTGAGTGCTTGCTCATATCGATTCGAATTAGGTGACTCTCAAGCCCTACCAAGGAGGTAGGGTCAGAGTTCATAGAATCGCTGACTGAAGCACAGCCCTGCCGAACACTGCGTTGTTCCTGGTGTGCTGGGTGATGGCATAACGGGAAGTGAAGGTGTAGACCGAGGACCATGTAGCCGCTCTATATATGTCCTGGATCGGTGCCTGGGCCAGGAAGGCTGCTGAAGATGCCTGAGCTCTGGTGGAGTGCGCAGTCAGAGTGGGGGCAGGGACCTTTGCAAGATCGTAACAAACCCAGATACAGGATGTGATCCACAATGATATCCTTTGTGTGGACACTGGGAGGCCTTTCATCCTGTCTGCCACCGCAACAAACAGCTGGTTTGACTTGCGGAATGGCTTAGTTCAATATAAAATGCTAGTGCACGTGGCACATCCAGGGAGCGGAGCCTCTGCTCACAGCTATTGGCATGGGGTTTCGGGAAAAAGACCGAAAGGAATAGGTCTTGGTCAGTGTAGAAATTCGAGACCACCTTTGGGAGGAACGCCAGGTGAGGTCGCAGTTGCACCTTATCTTTGTAAAGCATGGTCTATGAAGGGTCAGATGCGAGAGCCTTGAGCTCCAACACCCTTCTGGCTGATGTTATTGCAACCAAAAAGGCCACCTTATAGGAGAGGTAGAGAGGTAAACATGTCATGGGGCTCGAACAAGGCCCCATCAGCCTCAAGAGTACCAAGTTAAGGTCTCAAGCGCCGAATATGAGGATATTATCTGTCCAACCCCTTGAGGAACCGCTGCACCATTTGGTTAGTGAAGATGGAGCGGCCATGCTCTCCTAGGTGAAAAGCTGAGATGTCAGCCAGGCGAATCTTTATCGAGGAGTGAGACAAGCACTGCTGTTTCAACTTTAGGAGGTAGACCAAGATTAGGGGACAATTGTGTCGGAGGGATATGGCTCTGCGAGCACCAAATCGCGAATTTTTTCCAGTTGGCTAGGTAAGTAGCTCAGAAGAACCTCTCTAACTGGGTCTGAGCAAGTGAGCTCTAGCGGGTTCAACCATGCAGCTTCCAGGACGAGAGATGGAGAGACTCGAGATTGGAGTACTGAAGCTTTCCGTGATGTTGAGTGATGAGGTCCAGAACTAGCGGTAGAGTGATTGGAATGTTCACTGATAACTCCAGTAGCATTGGGAAGGGTAACCACTATGTGTCTACTCGGTGATACACAGATGCCAGCCAAGCTTGGAGAGGTCTGAGCCTTGCATGTGGCACTATATACATGCAACATGCCATGTGACCTAGGAGTTTTAAGCAACTCCTTGCCATGGTAAGGTCCGGAGGTCTTGTATAATGTCGTCAATGGCCTGGAAGCGGGATTGAGGTAGGAACGCTCTGGCCTGTCTCAAGTCTAGCACCGCCCCTCTGAACTCTATTCTCTGAGTTGGGGTGAGCGTTGACTTTTGAGTGTTTAGGAGGAGGCCCAATGTGCTGAAGGTGGATCTTATGAGAGTGACCTGTTGATCCACTTGTGTTCTGGACCAGCCCTTGACTAGCCAGCCGTCGAGGTATGGAAATACCTGAACCTGCCTGTTCCTCGGAAAAGCGGCCACAACCAACATACATTTGGAGAACACCTGAGGTGCCAATGATAGGCCAAACAGTAATACTGTGAATTGGTAGTGGGAACTCCCAACTGCGAACCTTAAGAAGCGCCTGTGGGGCAGGATTATTGCAATGTGGAAGTATGCGTCCTTCAAGTCAAGGGCGGCATACCAATCTCCTGGATCCAGGGACGGGATGATAGTGGTCTAAGAGACCATACGAAACTTTAGTTTCTTCATGAACCTTTTGAGATTGTGCAGGTCCAAAATTGGTCTGCGGCCCGCCTTTTGCTTTCGGTATTAGGAAATACCAGGAGTAAAAACCCTTTCCCCTGAGCTCCAGCAGAACCTCCTCCACAGCCCCCACTGATAGGAGGGTTTGCACCTCCTGGATGAGGAGTTGCTCATGAGAAGGGTCCCTGAGAGGGAAGGGGAAGGGGAAGGGGAAGAAAGAGAATTGGAGAGAATATCCCATTTCTACTGTGCAGAGGACCCAACGGTCTGAGGTGATTTAGGACCATGCTCGGTATAAATGGGACAGACGTGCCGAAAATGGGAAAGAAGGATCCAGTTGGGAGGTTGGTATAACGCCCTCGGGTGCATCCTCAAAAGATCTGCATAGGGCCTGGTGGTTGCCTGGACGACCCAGATCCCCGGTTGTTCAGGGGTTGGGGTTGGCGACGGCGGTTCTGATTTCTAGGTCGCCTGCGGTTCCGGTCCTGCCTAGATTGCCCCATGTATGGTCATGTCTTGGGCTGAGGCCTAAATTGTCTACGTTGGGTGGCAGGCATGTGCAGCCCCAGTGATCTCAGAGTGGCTCATGAGTCTTTCAAACTGTGGAGTCTCGAGTCTGTTTTTTCTGAAAATAACGTGGCCCCCTTGAATGGGAGATCCTGGATTGTCTGTTGGACCTCCCCGGGAAGGCCCGAGGCCTGCAGCCATGAGCAACGGCACATTGTGATGCCCGAGGACATCACTCGCATTGCAGTCCACCAAGTCTAACGCCATTTGCAGCGACGTCCTGGCGACCGTCTTGCCTTTATCCACTAGAGCTGAGAATTCCGGCTTAGAGTCCGTGGGACAAGGTCCAAAAATCTGTACATTGCATCTCATGACTTAAAGTTATAATGGCTAAGGATCGCTTGCTGGTTCACGATCTGGAGCTGGAGCCCTCTGGTGGAGTATCGCTTTCTCCCGAAGAGGTCCAGCTTCTTTGCATCCTTAGCTCGAGGAGTAAGCTCTTGCTGCCCTTGCCCCTCCCTCTCATTGACAGCCGCCACCACCAACCAGTCCGATGGGGGTGGGTGAACAAATATTCGTAGCCCTTGGAGGGCACAAAGTACTTCCTCTCAACTCCTTTAGCTGTAGGAGCCAGAGAGGATGGTGTTTGCCAGAGTTTGTGTGTTCTCCTGAATGGTGTTTATCAGGGGAAGGGCCACACTCTTAGATCCTGCCGGAGATACAAAGTCCACCATTGGGTCTGACACCTTGGTGACCTCTTCCATCTGTGTCCTGAGGTTCTGAGCGACCCGCCCCAGAAGTTCAAGGTGGGCTCTGCTGTCGGGACGGGGAGGCTCCGAGGATGTTCCTGCCACTGCCTCATCTGGCGATGATTAGGAGCCCTGAACATCGGAGTGCCCCTCTTGCCCAACTGGCTCCTCAAAATGCTACAGCTCTGGCCCCAAATCGGAGTCCAGGTTGGTGCCGGCCAGGCTACCGGCCATGGCGCTGGTTGCAGTACCTTCCGTGGTACTGATCGTAGCCACAGTGCCAGGTACGGTGCTGCCGGGTACAGTGCCGGGTGCGGCGCTGGTCCTGCTTTGGGTGCCGGGCGTGGTACCGATTGTGGCGCTAGAGCCAGTAGAAAAGGAATGTGCCGAGGCAGACCCCTGGGACTGTTGGTAAGCCACCAGATCCAGAAGAGCCACTGAGTTTGAGTCATCCCCGCTGTCTGGGAGTGCCAGCAGCCATGGCGCCGGCTTCTCCAGGACACACATGAGTCCGTGTCTTATTCGGACGCCGATGAGTCCGCATGCGGAGACCATGGTGGCACTATGCCCATCAGTGCCGGGGACCGGTGCTGGGGCGATAGAGACCATTGCCGAGTCATAGCCGGCTTGCCCTTGGACTTCACTGGTGGCCTCAGTCATTTGGGGACTCGGGACCGGTGCCGTAAAACTGTGATCGGGAGAGTGTGGACCTGTCAGAGTTATCAGGTCCTGCGCCGCCTCATAAGTTTTGGGTGTGGAAAGGAGGTCCAAATCTTCCACCTGTGGCTCCCCAGTGGCACTGAACTCAACGGTCCCTCCTGTGGGCCAGGAGTCAATGGTGCCGACTGTTGAGCTGGAGGGGAAGTGCGGTCTTGCATCAGTTACTCTCCCTTGGGTGGTTCCCGTTCCCTCGCACGGGAAGGAGAGTGCCCTCTATCATTCTTCCTGTGCTGTTTCTTTGAGACTGGAGACCGTGAGCGGTGCCGAGACTGATCCTGCGCCATGCTCGGCGCTGGGGAGTGCCGGTGCCGAGGGTCTCTGACCCCAGAGTTGTTCCTCAGCTCCTCCCGGACCAAAGCCGGCGTGCTGCGCACCGACGCTGAATGTCCAGGGGGCTCGACTCAGACTGAGGGTGGAGAGTTCCTTCCATTAGCAGTAACTTGAATCTCTTTCTTCGTGCGGGGGGCGAAAACTCCTACAGATCTTACACCTGTCCGTTTGATAGGACCTCCCCTAAGCACTTTAGACAAGCCAAGCGTGGGTCGCCCTTGGGCATAGACTTCTGGCAAACCCCACATGGCTTAAACCCCTGGGTCCGAGGCCTGCCCTGGGCCCAGGAGAGGGACAGGAAATGGGGGAGGGAAACACCCCCCCATACCCCAAGTCCAAATATCTAACAACTTTTTTTTAAACTAACTATTTACAGAAAACTACGCTAGAGGATCGCTTGTTGAACACGAGAGATGAAATGCTCCCACGACCTGTCACTGAGGGTAAGAAGGAACTGGAGAGGCAGCGGGGCCCTATATGCAGCACCATGAAGGGGTGACTCCAGGTGACCCGACAGATGCTGCTGGGGAAAAAACTTCCGGCGAACTGTGCATGCGGTGCGCACACACCTGATTGGCATGGATATGAGCAAGCACTCGAAAAACGACCTCTTTCCATCTTTTGGGTTGTCTTGCGAGGAACCCCAGGAGAGGATGAACCACCTCTCCTTCTTGGAGAGGAGTCAGAGTCCAGCGGTCTATCCTGGGCTTCCGCAAGGTTGGTGGACAAATGAGGATGGACAGAGCTATCTGGCACTGGTTTCGTTGCCAAAGCAAGCCTCATGGCTTGTTCAAGGAGGTCCTGCTGGAAGAACAGATCCCTGGCAATCTCCGCTCACTTTTTGAAGGTGTGGCAGATGTTACACCTCTCTTTGATGTGTCCCTCACTGAGGTGCAAGAAAACGTGTGTCGGGGTCACTGTTACAACTAGTAACCCGACACAAAAGGCAGTGCTTGAAGCCTGTAAAGTGCTGCATGCCGTCCGTGCTCCACATCCCACTAAGCCCAACTAGTAACTCTTAAATAAAAAACTGGAAAGCTTTAAATAAAACCTAACTACAGGTACTAACTGCTACTTATTACAAACTATTTTCAGGAAGAAGCTAAACTAGCTATGAGCAGCAAAACAAAGTAAGAACTACATGGGGAATTCTGACTGTGGCCACTGGCCATTAGACGGAACTGAGGGGGACTAGGGTGGTACTACGAGGAGGTGTGGGGCACTGCCATGATGAGTGTGACACTGGCAGACCAGGTGTCAGCTTATGCCAAGGTCCCCATGCCAGTATGAAAAACTGACAAATACATACCTCGAATCAGTCTGGCTCACCTGTGTGTTAGTATTGTTAGAATAAGTATTAGAATGATAAGAATGTGTTTAGTGTTTAGACTTGACTGAATGCTTGTGAACTGCTGCCTGCATTAATCCGACTTATAACATCTGTATCTGATATCGTAAGGTAATAGTTGAGTGGTTGTGTTGGGAGCCTCTGAAGCTGTGTAAATCACCAGATAGGAGAGAGACATTAACTAGTGTGAAGTGCTGGTCTCCAGCAGGTGTTACATCCTGCCCAACAGGGAAGGTTCATCAACACCAGACAGACTATTGTAGAACATTAAAGAGAAGAAAAGGCATTGTGTTGTTTTGCCCTCCTCACACCATGAAGATGAGTCATGCAAGTGAATTCCTCCCCTCAGCTGAGTTGGCAGCTAAGAGTACAAGGGAGGAGAGAGATAAAAACCCCTACCGAGAAGGAACTATATCTCTGTGCTGCTTGGACTCTAGTGGGCAAGGTTTCTGGGCATAAGCAAAGGATCCCCCGCTGCTTAGCCTGGATTAGCCCTAAAGAACACATAGAGCTTGCTTATTACAGAAGCTTCTATTACCTTTTGAAACGCAAGATTAGAAATCATTTGTGTGCATATATATTTACTTGCTTTAATCCTGTAAATAACTTATTTCCTTTTCCTATATAATAAATCTTAATATAGTTTATTATAGGATTGGCTACAAGCAGGGCTGACTGGGGGGTGGAGGAGAAGCCGGCCCAGTCCCCCCCCCCCCCCCCCCATCGGCCCTGTTTAGCCAGTCCGCCCTTGCTGGGGGGCCCGAAAATTTTTTTTCACAGGGGCCCGAACCCGTTCTCGGCAGCCCTGGCTACAAGCATTGTCTTTGGTGTGAGATCTAAGATGCAACTGACCTGTGGTAAGTGACTGGTCCTTTGGGACTGGAAGTAACCTGAATATTACTATGATTCTTGGTGTAAGGGACCACCTATCACAAAGGTAGGTGAGACAGTTTCGAGTGCCCAACAGGACTGTCACTCCATGGTTAGGCTGTTATAGTGCCTGAGGAGTTTATAGTTGATAATTGGTTGGTGAAATTTAAGTATAAAACTCATAACCAATTTGGGATCTGTGACCTGGTTCCCAGCAGTCTGCCCTGAGGTTGCCTGCAGTAACTCAAGACGTGAGAACCAGTTTGACAATAGGTAATGCTGCAAAAAACTTCTGGCTCTGGTACACTGCATATGCACATACCTGAGTGGAATACACATCTGAATCCATTCAAAGAAGAACAATTGTTCTCCATGTCCACCAAGAGTAGGACAAGAAGTAATTGGCTTAGTTTGCAGCAAGGAAGATTTAGGTTAGATATTAAGAAAATCTTTCTAACTCTAAAGATAGATAAGCAATGGAACAGATTATCTATGGAGGCTGTGGAATCCCTGTTATTGGAGGTTTTTAGGAGCAGGTTAGACAAACATCTGTCACGGATGGTCTATGTATACTTAATTCTGCCTCAGCGTGGGTGCGGGGGCTAGATCAGTGGTTCTCAACCAGGGGTACATGTACCCCTGGGGGTATGCAGAGGTCTTCCAGGGGGTACATCAACTCATCTAAATATTTGCCTACAACAGACAACATAAAAAGCACTAGCAGGGTCAGTACAAACTAAAATTTCATACAATGGCTTGTTTATATTCTATACACTATACACTGAAATGTAAGTACAATATTTATATTCCAATTGATTTTATAATTATATGATAAAAATGAGATCAGTAAGTTTTCAGTACTAGTGGGTTGTGACACTTTTGTATTTTTATGTCTGATTTTGTAGGCAAGTAGTTTTTAAATGAGATGAAACTTGGGGTGTGCAAGACAAATCAGACTCCTGAAAGGGGTACAGTAGTCTGGAAAAGTTGAGAGCCACTGGACTAGATGACCTCTTGAGGTCCCTTCAGCCCTGGACTTCTATCCTTCTATTCTATGATTTACAGCTCATTCCCCCCACTGCTCACACCAGCCATCTCAGATGGGAACACGGCAGTCATTCTGCCCTGGGACTCTTACTGTTCAGAACCTTGTTGCTGTGGTACTGGACTCAGTCCTGACACAGGAGTAAGCACCCTCTACTGAGTCACTCAAACTACTTGCTGGAGCACAGTGCCCCTAGCACTGCACTAAGGCATTAGGGCAAGTACTGGCTGGGAAGGGAAAATGCTCCCTACTGAATAGAGTGATGTGATTCAACACTACACATCTTAGTGCCGCTCTGGGGCACTGGAGTCAGCACTCATTCTGCAGGGAGAGCAACCTCTACAACAAAACTCAACCTTGCTGGTCCTGTGAGATCCCCCTTTCAGGTAGTTGAAAGCAGCTATCAAATCTCCCTTCAGTCTTCTCTTCTGCAGACTGAATAATCCCAGTTCTCTCAGCCTCTCCTCATAAGTCATGTGCTCCAGCCCCCTAATCATTTTTGTTGCCCTCCGCTGGCCTCTTTCCAATTTTTCCACATCCTTCTTGTAGTGTGGGGCCCAAAACTGGACACAGTACTCCAGACGAGGCCTCACCAGTGCCGAAAAGAGGGGAACGATCACGTCCCTCGATCTGCTGGCAATGCTCCGACTTATACAGCCCAAAAAATGCCATTAGCCTTCTTAGCAACAAGAGCACACTGTTGACTCATATCCACCTTCTCGTCCACTGTGACCCCTAGGTCCTTTTCTGCAGAACTGCTGCCTAGCTGCTCGGTCCCCAGTCTGTAGCATTGCATGGGATTCTTTCATCCTAAGTGCAGGACTCTGCACTTGTCCTTGTTGAACCTCATCAGGTTTCTTTTGGCCCAATCCTCCAATTTGTCTAGGTCCCTCTGTATCCTATTCCTACCCTCCAGCATATCTACCTCCAGCTTATCTACCAAATCCTGTGCTAGATATCTCAAGAGTCTCCTCAGTCTTTTCTCCCAGTCTGTGATCTTGCCTGTTTTTGAGGAATTTCTTTTGGACATTACTGGTAGTTCCTCTGCTGGGTCAGAACTGCCCACTGCTGCAGAGAATAAAGTGCACTGCCTTCCATTGGTGTAGAGATGGGAGATTTGTGTAGAGATGGGAGAATGAGCTAATGAGAGGGTAAACAACTGAACAAGTTTGGCAGTAGATAGATCAATTGGTGGGAGCGTAGAGGGGTTCCGGGTCTGGCCAGGGGGAAACAGGAACCTACTTACTAGGGCATCAAAGATGAGTGTATCATAGACATCCGTGGCTGAATTCTCCATCATAATTGAAAACAAGGCATCCAGGGTGTCCTGAAGGAACTGGGGGAGACACAAGAAGAGTAGGAGCCTGAGTGATAACCCCTAGTATGATCCCTGACCCATCCCAAATGCCATCTCAGCCCAAAGGAAAGAAAAGCAAAAGGTTACTTACGTGTACAGTAACTTGAGTTCGAGATGTTTTGCCCCTGTGGGTGCTCCACCATAGGATGAGCACAGGCCTGTCTGCTTTTCACTAGAGACAGTACAGCAGTGTCTGTGGGCCCAAGTCTTCACACAGCAACTCCTTGTGCTTCCATACAAGGGCATATAGGGAGGCACGGCCCTGTCACCACTCAATTCCTTCTCAATTGCAAAGCCGGAGTTTCTGCAGCAGAGAGGGAGGAGGGAGGGAGGTGGAGCACCCATAGGGTCAAAACATCTCAAAGAACTCAAGTTACTGGACAGGGGAGTAACCTCTCCTTCTCTGAGTACATGTCCCTGTGGTGCTCCACCATAGGCGATACCTGTGCAGTAACTGAACACGGAGGTGGATGCTGAGGAAGCAGCTCCAAGGCAGTGTGGAGGACTGTGTCACCAAACATGTCAGCTCCAGAAGCAGGTAAGACAGTGTAATGCTTGGCAAAGTATGGACAGAGGACTAAGTTGCAGTCCTGCAGAGTTCAACTATGGGAACATCTTTCACGAGGGCTATAGATGTGGACTGAGCCCTAGTGGAGTCTGCTGTCACTCTGTGAGGAGGTGGTATTCCAGCAGTCTCACAGCACATTAAGATGCAACCCAAGACCCACTTTGTCAGTCTTCATGTGGAAATGGACTGTCATGTCATCCTCTCTGCAAAAGATACAAATAGTCTGGGAGAGGCCCTGAAGGTCTTAGTCCTGCGCAGGTAGAAGCCGGGAGCCCTACTAAGATCTAATGTAGATAGGCTGGTTTCCTCCCTGGAGGCATGAGGCTTTGGACAGAACACTGGTACACAGATTTCCTGGTTAATATGGTATTCCAAAGAGGCCTTAGGGAGGAAGCTAGAATGGGAACTGTTGTGATAACCTTTACCTACTTTTCACCAGTTCACCTTACAATTAAAGTAAATGTGTAGGCCCAGTTATCAAAACACGTAGTGTAACCTCATCTTTGTAGAAAGTAGCAAATGGTGGGTCTGCCATGAGAGCACCCAGTTCTTCCATTTGTCTAGCTGAAGTGATGGCTATACAGAATGAAATATTGAGGGAGAGGTGGAGGAGAGAGCAGGTAGCCATAGTTTCAAAAAGGGGGTTTCCTCAGGTCATTGAGAACCACATTAAGGTCCCACTGGGGGCCCTGGCTCTGTACAGGAGGCAACAAGTTGTATGAGCCCGTAAGGAATCTGGTCGTAGGAGGATGGGCAAAAACTGAGAAGCCCTTGGTGGGCAAGTGGAAAACCACAATGGTGGCCAAATGTACTCTGACTGAACTCATTCATAAACCCTGTGGCTTTAAATCCAACAAGTTATCTAGGATCTTGTAAAGCAGAGCTCTTTATGCTTGAGAAGAGGAGTGAAGAGAACACCTGGAATGGAAGCATTTCCACTTCTGAAGGTAAGTTTTGCAAGTAGTAGGTTTCCAGCTAGATAGGAGAATTGACTGGACAGGTTATCTCCATGCCAAGAGCCATCTAGGAACCATTCTCTCAGGTTTAAGGATAAGGAAT
Source organism: Chrysemys picta bellii (assembly GCF_011386835.1). Taxonomy (NCBI): domain Eukaryota; kingdom Metazoa; phylum Chordata; order Testudines; family Emydidae; genus Chrysemys; species Chrysemys picta. Next base: position 145,175,955 of record NC_088795.1, on the reverse strand, counting down.
TGGGATGGATCAGGGTCCCTGAGTTCTGTGGCAGGAGATCCTTCCTGAAGGGAAGGCAGAGAGGCATTGCCACAGAGTTGAAGGAGGTTTGAGTACTTGTCTTGGCCAGGACAGTGCTGAGGAAAATAGGATCGTTGAGCTCCCATTTGTGGTCCTGATGGAAGTACCTGCTGATGGAGTCTGCAATTGTATTCTGGAGGCCTGGCAGAAAAACTGCTGAGATTTCTATCTGATGGGAAATGCACTGGTTCCAGAGTTTTAGCAATTCTATATATAAGGACTGAGATCTTGCTCCATCCTGCCGATTGATATAGTACATTGCTGTCCTGTTGTCCAGTTCTAACCTGGTGGAGTGACCCTGTACGCTGTGAAGGAAGTGTTGGCAAGCATATCCAATCACTCCTAGCTCTAGGAAGTTGATGTGGAGCATGGCCTTTTGTGCAGACTACTTCCCCTGGCTGTGGCCCTTTGGTGTTGAGCCCCCCTTTGCAAAAGTGAGGCATCTGTTGTGAGGATCTTTGAGGGTGGGGAATGTGAGAATGGAGTTCCCATGCAGACCGTCACTGGGAACTCCTTCCACTCCTGACAGAGTCCAGGCCTTTTGGAGGTACCGTGATGCGTTTGGAGAGACTATATCTGTTTGGGGTGTACAGAGTCCTAGCCATGTCAGAAGGCTCCTGAGACACATGAGATGTGAAACATGGAGGCATATATGTGTGTCCCAAGAGTTGTAAGCAGCTCCTTGCAGTTATTTGTGGGCTGCACTGTACTGTCGAAATCAGACTGGACATAGTAGAGAACCACTCCTTGGGCAAGCAGGTGCTGGCAGTTAGACTTCAACAGAGCTACTCTAGACTCTCTATCTTCTGGACCGGAGTCAGTGCAGGCTTCTTCAGCGTGACACAGAAACCCAGGGATTGAAATAGGGGCAGTCCCTTGGAGGTTGCCAACTGAGCCTCTACAGCTGACCAACCCCTGAGGAGCCAGTAGTCCACGTCTGGGAATGCTGTGATGCCCCACCTATGTAGGCAGGCAACTACCAAGAAGAGGACCTTTGTAAAGAGGCTTGGGGCTGTAGAGAGTCCGAAGGGGAGGACTCCATACCGGTAATGATCTGAGCATATTACAAAACATGGGAAATGCTTGAGGGATGGTTACATGAACGTAGGCGTCCAATAGGTCAAAGGGGATGAAACAGTTTCCTGGATCTCGGGATGGAATTATGATGGAATGGGTTTAAATTGCAAGAATCAATGGGCTTACATTGCAGCAAGGGCGGTTTAGGTTGGACATTAGGAAAAACTTCCTAACTGTCAGAGTGGTTAAGCACTGGAATAAATTGTCTAGGGAGGTTGTGGAATCTCCATCATTGGGGATTTTTAAGAGCGGGTTGGACAAACATCTGTCGGGGTGATATAAATAATACTTAGTCCTGCCTTAAATGTATGGGACTGGACTAGCTGACCTCTCAAGGTCCCTTCCAGTTCTATGATTCTATGGCTATCACCACCATTCTGAAGTGCTAAAAAAGGACATGGGTGTTCAAGTTTCTGAGATCAAGGATTGGTCTCCATCCTAATCTTCTTTGAGGACTAGGAAATAGTTGGAATAGAACTCTCTTCCAACAAACTTGTGTAGAACTGGTTTGATCATCCCCAAGAGCAGAAGAGATTGTACCTCCTGCCTTAAGAGCTCCTTGGGAGAATCACAGACTCATAGAATTGGAAAGGACCTTGAGAGGTCATCTAGTCTAGACCCTGTACTCAAGGCAGGACTAAGTCTTACCTAGACCATTCCTGACAGTTGTCTGTCCACCCTGCTCTTAAAAATCTCCAATGACGTGGATTCCAAAACCTTCCTCGGCAATTTATTCCAGTGTTTAATCACCCTGACAGTCAGGAAGTTGTTCCTAATGACCAACCTAAACCGCCTTTGCTGCAATTTGAGCCCATTGCTTCTTGTCCTATCCTCAGAGGATAAGGAGCACAATTTATCACCCTCTTCTTTATGACAACCTTTTACATACTTGAAAGCTTATCATGTCCCCTCTCAGTCTTCTCTCGACTAAACAAACCCAATTTTTTTCAATCTTTCCTCATAGGTCATGTTTTCTAGATCTTTAATCATTTGGTGTTGCTTTTCTCTGGACTTTCTCCAATTTGTCCACATCTTTCCTGAAATGTGGCACCCAGAACTGGACACAATACTACAGTTGAGACCTAATCAGCATGGAGTAGAGCGGAAAAATTACTTCTTGCGTCTTGCTTACAACACTCCTGCTAATACATCCCAGAATGATGTTTGCTTTTTTTGCAACAGCATTACACTGTTGACTCATATTTAGCTTGTGATCCACCCCCAGATTCCTTTCTGCAGTACTCCTTCCAAGGCAGTCATTTCCCATTTTGTATGCATGCAACTGATGGTTCCTTCCTAAGTGCAGTACTTTGCATTTGTCCTTATTGAATTTCATCTTATTTACTTCAGACCATTTCTCCAGTTTGTCAAGACCATTTTGAATTCTAATCCTGTCCTCCAAAGCACTTGCAACCCCTCCCAGCTTGGTATCATCACAAACTTTATAAGTGTACACTCTATGCCATTATCTAAATCATTGATGAAGATATTGAACAGAACCAGACCCAGAAGCTATCCCTGAGGTGCCTCACTTGATATGCATTTCCAGCATGACTGTGAACCACTGATAACTACTCTCTGGGAATGGTTTTCCAATCAGTTATGCATCCACCTTATAGTAGCTCCATTTAGGTTGCATTTCTCTAGTTTGTTTGAGAACATTATGCTAGACAGGATCAAAAGCCTTACTAAAGGCAAGTTATACCACATTTACTGCTTTCCCTCTCTCCACAAGGCTTGCTACCCTGTCAAAGAAAGCTATCAGGTTGGTTTCACATGATTTGTTCTTGACAAATCCATCCTGTTACTTACCACCTTATAAGGGTCCTTGGAGAGGGTCAGGGATGGATAAATAAAGTAGAAGTGGATGCAATAACCCATGCTGACCACCTCTAATATCCTCCTCTAATTTGTCTCAGGTGATCTACTCCCGGGCAGGTAGGAAGTGGAACAGTCAGTTTCCAAAAGAGGGATGGACAGTAGAGTTGTACAGTAGAGGTTCCTGGGGGAAAAGTTGCTCAACGCCTTCAACCAAGGCATCAAAACCATCCCTTATGTAAGGGTGTAGACTGGGTAGTTGTAAAGGGAGGTGGTTTGCTTTTCTGAGGTTTGAATTTCCTCAAAGGCTCCAAAGGGCTAGGAAAGGACTGGTGTGCATAGTATTGGAAAATCTGGAACGTTGTGGAGTTTAAGTTCTGCTAAAATGTCTCTTTGTTGAGGCACATAAATTCCCAGGGACAGTAGCGTTGCTCTTGAATCTGTAAGGATATGGAGTGAGGAGTTTTGGTCGTTCAAAGGCAAGGTCTTCAGTTGTATCAGCAGCACCGAGAACAGTCCACAAGGAGGCTTTTGCAATCAACTAACCCTCAGAGACGAGGGACTGAAATTGGTCTTTTTGTGGCAGGTGTTCAATAAAGTGTGTGAACGTAGAATAATTGCTAAAGACTCATTTTGCCATCAAGGCCTGATGGTTTCCAATTCAAAATTGAAGAGCTACCAATGAGTAGCTCCTCCTGCCCAGTAGGTCTAATCATTTGGACTCTTTGTCTAAAGGAAAAGGTCTAGAATGAGCCTGGCTTTAGTAACGCTTCTCATTGACCAAGTCCACCACCAGGGAATGAGGGGCAGGCTGGTGGAAGAAGTGATCCATTCCCTTCACTTGAATATTTTTTATCTGCCCTCTGGCAGGTTTGGCTGAGTGGTGGCAAGTGTTTGCCATAGAGCACGTGCAGGCAATAACAGTGCCTCAGTAATTGGTAGGGCAAACTTTCCCTCAGGAGCGGGTGGGCTGTGGGGGGGTGATGTTTAAAATGTCCATCAGGGAGTGCTGGGACTCTTGTACCTCTTCTCATGGAATCTGGATGGAGTCTGCCAGGTGTTTCATGAGGTCCTGGAAAGCCTTAAAGTCATCAACGTAAGAGGGCAGTGGTGGCATTACTGCCTCATATGGAGAGGAAGAGGACCTGGCTGAAGGAGGGGAGTTTTCTTCAGTCTGTGGCTCTTATTCGTCTTGTGTTTTTCTCATTACCAAAGGCACGTGGTACCAGGGGATGCTCTATGGTGCCTGTTCATAATGCAGTGGATGTTGGGGTTTGTTTCTAGCTGGCACCCTGTAAAACTGTTCACCGAATTGCTCCCAGGGGTTCCAGGGGTCCCCAAGAATATTCATATCCCCGATGTCAAGGGTGCTTGGTGGGCTCCGGAAGGTCTTCTTCTGTAAACGGACTCAGGAGAGTGTGATGCAGAGCCCTGCACCAAGACCTCAGAGTCAGAAGTATCCTCTCCTGGGTTAAGAGGGGGACCTCAGGCATCAATGCCAGTACCAAGGGTTGGAAGCCCAACCAAGAGTCATGTTGCAGCTGGCGGGGCAGTACCAGAGAAGGAACTCTAGCCGACCACCTTAGTAGGGGAGACTCTGGTTCGTCTGAGACTAGAAGATACTCCAGGGAAAAGGATCTGGAGGGTGGTGGGGGACTATGATAGCCTATGCTCAAAGTCCGAGTCAGTACCAGAGCAGGAAAAATGGATCACTGAGGAGATGGTGAATGTGATACCAGAGAGGTCAACAGAGGGGTTTTCTGACCTTGGAACTGTAAGAAGGCAACAGTAACAGAGCCCGGGGAGTAGTCCTGTATACATCACACTGCTGAGAGGTGTCAGAAGGAACCGAGATAGAAGCTACCCTGAGAATAAAAGACTTCTCCACACAACTACTACTTATGCAGTACTGATGTCTCAGTATCGGTTGCAGTCAGTCTCCCAGGAGTGAGATTTTTTTCATTTCTCTGGAAAGTGAAAGAGGCTTTTTTTCCCTAGAAGGTTTAGTTTCTTGGGCTGCCAACTGGTTTCCAATAGTCACCAAAGTGGCCTGAAATGTTCAGGCCAATGTACCGGGGAGGTGGGAGCAGACCCCTCAGGAACTAGGGATCGTACCATTCGGAGGAACTTCACCCTAGCCTCTCCATCCTTTCTAGACCTGCCTTTAAAAACTGAGCAGACCTTGCACTTTGATGGGATGTGGGTATCTCCAAGACACTGGTGACAGCTAGAGTTGCTAGCAGGTAAAAAACCTGTAGCAGGCCTGGCAAGGCTTAAATGCCAGGTGGGGTTTTCAGCATGACCTGGCATGCCAAAGCACTAACTAAAGTCCTGAAAAAAGGAGTAATCCCCCTTTGAAAGCACAACTGTGCTGAAAGAAAATAAAATGACAAAAATAACCAAAGAACTAAATAAGAACATTTCACAATAAGTGAGAAAGGTGGGAAGCTGGAAAATGCTCTATCTCGAGCTGCAGGTGAGTGGGAGCAGGTCCACTCCTCCCTACATGCCTCATATGGGAGCACGAGGAGCTGCTCTGTGCAGGCTTGGGCCCACAGACTTTACAGTCTCCACTCAAGAGTGCATGGGTGTGCGCGCATCCTACAGTGGAGCACCCATAGGGATATATACTCGAAAAAGAACAGAAACGTACTCCTCAATCCCTGTGCAATATTGGCCCTTATAATCTCTTCACCTCAGTTTTCTCCAGTATGGTGCTTCTGGCCCAGAGAGATAAAAATCAATTATTTTTTTAAAAAATTCAGAGGATTTTATTTAAATCAGATTTTTTATTTAAATTAAATACAAGTTTATTTTTTAATATTTAAAATTTAAAATTGACAACCTATATTAGGGCCTAAGTTAATTATAATATACTAAAATCATTTAAATTAAATACAAAAGAAGAATATTAAGCAGTACATGCTTGCTCTCAAGTTTTAAAGTAAGTCAAAGCATTGAACTGGTGGAAGTGACTCACTCAGAACTCAAACTAAAATTTGTTGAAGGGCTACACTAGCTTTTGATAGAAGTAGCCTCTTCTGCAAGTGCAGAGAATATTTTCTTTTTTTCAGTTTATTCGACTAGTTCCATTTAATGACCAGTTCATTCAAAGTTAAGAAAACAACTGGGAGTGGAAAAAGCAAGAACGCTTATTTTCCTCTTCCAATCTATGAATAAAAAGTAGGTGTGAGAGGATGAGATCTAAAAGTTCTAAAATCCTGAAGGACACTGACCAGAAATAATCAGTTCAATTCATTAACTTTTATAAATCAGTCTTAAATGCAAAACATGTTTTGATAAGCTTTTCAGTACACTTTTTTCTTGTTTTCAGCAAATTTAAGGTAGTTTTAATTAAAAATTCTGTTTCTATTGTAATGAATTTGAATTTCCATTAAAATACAGCTTGATACAAATCACAAATAAAAAATTAATCATCAAGTAAATAAGAAATGCATCATTCAACATTTTCTAATACAATAAACATGTAAAAATTAAGAAGCTGAATAAATGTAAGTTAGGTTATGTAATAGCTTAAATTAATGTGTATAGATACAGTGTATCTTCCTGGTTAGCAAAAAGAAGAACCAAATTTAGTGTAAAGACTACATTTGGCTGCAAATCAACATATTTAGTGGTTTCCAACCAATGAGAATCAACCTCTCTTTAGGAAAATTACAAATGCAAAACACAGTTAAAATAGATGAGTTTAAAAGGTTTCTTGCCTGCTGATTTAAATCATGATTAAAATAGGTCATTTAAATCACTTGATTTAAATCAGTTAACCCACCCTATCCCAGCTCTTCCCTGGAAGACAATTTTCCATCCTTATCCATCTCCCTGACAGGAGAGTTCTCCTCATACTTGGCCTAAATCCCCCCTTTTCTTTGTTTCATTTGATCCCTCCTCATTCCACCATGGTTCATGCCCCTCAGAGATACAGAAACTCCCCATATCTGCTACCATTCGCCAATGAAAGGCCAAGTTAGAAGCATCATGGCAGCATTTCACTGGCTGTTCATGACCTGCGGGTAGGATGTGTGTGATGGTTATCCATAACTCCATGGAGTTATGGAACAGCCCTGCCCAGACACCCCTGCAAAGCCTGCAAAAGCTGAAGGCTGGGCTGTAAAAAGGGGAGCAGAGCCGCTCGGAGGCAGGCAGTGGAACAGAGCAGGTGGCTGCTCTGAGGGGGAACACACATACCAGTTGTTGTGGCTCCCTGGTCTCTTCCCATACCTGCCTCCCTCTGCCTGTGCTGCACCTAGCCCAGTGGGCCCTGATCCCTGTTAGGCCCCTTGGATGTCACTACAATATCAGCAACAACTCAGCCTGTGACCCCTCAATATTTCTGTGGTTCTTCTCTGAGCTCCAAACAGTTTGTCAGTAACTATCTCTCTGGCAATGAGGTGTCCAGAGCTGAGCATCAGATCCCAGGTGGGGTCTCCCAGAGCTAAAGAGAAAAGGATAGCCTCTCCCTGTTCCAGGCTGGAGCTGTCTACACACGCCACTCAGCATGGCACTGGCCTATATCCTCACTGCTAAATCGTCAGCTCCCTTGCCCACTCTTCCCGGGCCCTGTTCACCAGGCTTTGCCTGCTGAATCTTCACTTTCCAGTTCTCTCTTTCTAAAGGGGTGGAAAGCGGCAGCTGTTTGGAATGGGGATATGGGATGTTCTTCCTGTGGGACAAAGGGGGTTGGCCCAGGAGAAGCTCTGAAGAGCTAGGCTGCCAAGAATCCTTCTTACCTTGATGACTTCTCCTCCATCCACCTTCATTAGCTTCTGGAGGTTTCCAGCCAGGAGGTTGGGCTTTGACCGCCACTTCAGCAGCCCCAGAAGGTCAACTGCATGGAAACAAACTCATTCATTCAGTCCTTATTTGCTATCGACCTAGGCACTGACTGAGCCCTTTGGCTGCACCTCCAAGTCAGCCAGTTCTCCCTATCCCCCAACCAGCCTCTCCCACATCCACTGCCCAAGTCAGCATTCAGAAATGCTCCCTATGAGGAAAAGTATCAGAGGGGTAGCCGTGTTAGTCTGAATCTGTAAAAAGTAACAGAGGGTCCTGTGGCACCTTTTAAGACTAACAGACGTATGTTAGTCTTAAAAGGTGCCACAGGACCCTCTGTTACCTATGAGGAAAGTGGCTGAATGACCCTGGCAGGAGTGACTGTGGCATGATTCTCCACTCACTCCCACCTGCACCAGTCAGTAGTAATTCCACTGAAGTCAATGGAGTGCCAGTGGTGTGAGTGAAAGGAGAATTGGGCCTTGCTGGTCTGAGAATTCCCTGCTGGCTTTCACAGCTTCGATGATAATGTTGACATGAGATGTGGCATTTCATTTCTGCATATGTTACAAGGAAAAGAAAGGAGGCAAAAAAACAAAAGAAAAATCAAAAAAGTGATCTGGTGGCTTCCTTGGGTGAAGGAGTCTCCTGAACAAGTACAACTCCTGCCCCAATTCCCATCTGCTCACAGGTCAGAGGAAGCCAGGGTTAGCCTGCATGTCAATCAATCCATTTATGCTATGGCCAGGTAGGCCCAGGGCTGCCCTGAGAATATGAGTGCTTACACATCCATCTCTGCTTCCCTCCCTTCTACTTGCACTGAACTAAAGCTTGACACATGGTTACAGAGTCCTAAATAGAAACTGTCTGAAAAGCCATGACCTCAACTGCAAGCACACAAAAGCACTACACATTCTAGGACAGGACCACTGTGAAAACTGAACAGAAAGTCTCCACTAGCTTGTGGGTCCTGTTGGGTCACTATGGTCTGTGGCCACATTCTGGAAGCAAACATCCAGACACACACCTTTTAACCGGCCAGTTTGAAAGATTAAAAATACTGATCTGTCAGGAATCAGGGCCTGCAGCAGAGCCAGTCTCCAAGTGGCCTCATCAGGATAGCTGGCCTGCAGCAGACTGCCTGATTGGTCATGCCATATGATTAGCTGAAGGGGACAGCGGCCCAGTTCTTAAGCCAGCAGCTAACTGGCTGCTCAATGCTCATGCCTAATGCTGTGCCTGCTCCTCTCTAACCCTGTTCCTGCTGCTCCTGCCTTGCCTCTGTCCTGCCACTGTCTTGAACTCCTCTTTGCCTGACACCTGCTTGCTCCAGTTTCTGCTCCCCGGTTTGATCCACGATTCTGGCTTCTGGCTACTGACTCCAGCTTGACCCTTGGCTCTGATATCCTGTTCCTGACGTCCTGTTTGAACCTCGGCTCCAGCTTCTGACTGCTGACTCTGGCTCTGACCCTAGTCCCTGGCTTGGATGCTTGAGTCCCAACGCCTGCTCTGACCACGAAGCTAGACCACCCTCATCCCAGTCACCTGACGTATTGAACAGCCCTAAAAAATCAGGACCAGGGGTCCTTGGAGCACGCATGGACCCCATTAAGGCCCCAGCAGAACTGGTGGATGCTGTTCACAATGTGCAGGTGCAAGTAATTGTCCTGCAGTCACAGAATTTGGCCTTGCAGGTGAAAGTTGTTCTGCTGGCTCCTCCGACTCCACTCCCGCCCCAGAGCTGAGATTCTCCTGCCTGACAAATTGATGGCATGCAGGACACATTTTGGGTGTTCGCGAACCAACATCAGCTCCTGTTCTTACTGGACCAGTCCTGTGTGGGGATCATCTTAAGCTTGTTGACTGGGGAGGCATTGGCCTGGGCTTCTCCCCTCCTGGAACAGTCCAGCCCCCTTTTGTGAAAATTAGAGGAATTCATTCAAGCCACATCCATTATCTCTGATGACCCCAACTGTATACCAACCACTGAGACGACCCTTCAGGCCTTACAGCAGGGACATCGGCCCGTTGCCAAATATGCCACTTAATTTCATTGTTTGGGTTCTGCCATCGGGTGCAATGAGGCGGCACAGCACCAGCATTTCCACCTAGGATTAAATTATATAAAAGACAAGCTCACACAGGTGGAGTCTCTGCCTCGTTTGATCTGATTGACTTGTGCATCTGAATCAACGATTGCCTCATGGAGCGGCACCACAAGGGTACCTCAATTTTCCAGTTCATGACTCCTGAGCCATGAGGTTCTTCACTGGCATCAGAGCTCTAGCAAGCCAACCAGGTTTGTCCACAAGTCTCTGAATCTGAGAAACACCGATGTCCAGCATTAGGCTTGTGCTTATACTGTAGGAAACCCAGACATCTTGCCTTGATGTGTCTGGTGAAGACTTGGGCAGAACTGGGACCAGGAAACACCAAGTCCCATGCCCCAAGGAATCAATCCAGGCAGAACAGGTCTTCTCTCTCCTCTAGTAGTTAACAGCACCCATGGGCCATAATGGGCACAGCAGGACCCCCAAGTCAGTTTCTGAAATATCTCTATAATTCAACTGCTGATAAGTTCAGAAATTCAACTAGAGACCCAAGTCAACTCAGGGGCCTCAGGTAATGTTATGGACTTGAACTTTGCCACAGCCCATGCAGTTCCCACCATGCACAAGAACTCTTCAGATCGGATCGAGACCGTTGATGGGTCTCTTCTCTCCACAGAACAATAACCCACCAGACCTTGCCGCTAAAGGTTATCACCCTCCGGGCACATCAGGAAACACCCCAATTTGGATTAATCTGGGCTCCCATGAGTGGTCATCCTAGACATGTCCTGGCTAACCACCCATGACCCCCACGTTTGTTGGTAGGAGACCCTACACTTTAGCTCCCAGTATTGCCGGTTATCCTGCCTCCCAGGAGCTGAGAACCAGACCAGTATGCTCTGTGGTTCATGTCACCCACTGGAAGACTTTGATCATCAAGGAACAAGACTGCTAGGACCCTGACCGCCCCCTACAGCTACACTTGCTGCGGCCGAGATCCCCCACAAATATTGTGACTTTGCCAATGTTTCTGAGACGAGGAAGGCAGACATCCTGCCCCCACATGGGACTTCCGATTGCCTGATCAATCTCCAGCCTAAAGCCAAGATCCTTTTGGTCACATATATGCTCTCTTTGAACCTGAAACTTCAGGCTATCCAAATGTACTTGTAGGAGAACATTCAGAAGGGTGTCATCCACCTGTCCACATCCCCAGAGGTCTCTCCAAACTTTATTGTCAAGAAGAAGGACGACTCTTTGCAGCCATGTATTGACTACATGGCCCTGAACAAGTTAACTGTATGAAACCGCTCCCACTTATAAATGAGCTCTTAGACCGGTTATGGGCAGCGCATATTTTCATGAAGTTAGACATGAGTGGAGCCTATAATGTAGTGCAAATGCATGAGAGAGATGATTGGAAGACCATCTTTCATACTTTATATGGCTACTATGAATATCTAATCATGCCGTTCAGCCTAAGCAACATAAGAACATATGTGGGGTGATCTTCGTTCAGTACCACCCCTCCTTCCCCTTCTAAAATACTAATTAGGCAAAAATTAGTAACCATACGCCCTCTAGGCTTGCTTTTAAGACATGTGACTCCTTCGAGGGAAAAGAGTAGAAGAATCAAGCGGCGAACAGCAGAGGCTAACAGAGAGCGTTTGTCTGGGATCTGTCCGAGAGGAGGTACGCTAAGTGCTGCATTAGGGGGGCTGTGTTGGTAAGTATCTGAGTGTCTGTTGCTGGGACAGTTTGTCAGTTTGACCGTGTGCTTGATTGCTTGCTTGTTTGTTTGAAAAAAGTGTGAATTGGGAGTGCTTTGTTCCAAGTGGGCCTTGAGTGACCCTGACTGGTATACAAGGGCAGTCAGCAGCAAACCAGCTGAGCGGCGAACAGCAGAGGCTAACAGAGGGCGTTTGCCTGGGGCGAGCACACTGAGGCTTTCATCTGTGGGTTTCTCTGACTAGTTACTGCAACAGCTGAGGAAGCTCTTAAGGGGAAGGCGATATGGATGGTGAGCGATCAGCTGTTGTAACCTGCACAGGTTGTGCCATGTTTGTCTTTCTTCCACAGGACAGAAGCGACTTTGTCTGTACAAAGTGCAAGCTGGTCTCCATATTGGAAGAGAAGGTTCGAGGTCTGGAGAAACGAGTATCGACTCTGCGTTGCATAAGGGAAAATGAAGATTTCCTGGACAGACGTCAGGAGATGCTTCTACGGCCACAATGTTCTGAAGATTCAGAGCATGCGCAGCAGGGACAGAAGGATTGTGAAGAGGTTTGGCAGCATGTGACCTCCAGAAGGAGAAAGAGGAGCGTCCATGTACCAGCAATGGAGATACAGGTGAGCAATCGTTTCCATGTTCTCTCTACAGGTACTAATGCGGAGAGTGGACTAGATGACACATCTGAAGGAAGGGACCAGAAGGAGACTCCACCGATTGGAAGGCAAAAGATGCACTGTCCTAGGGATGAGGGTTCCACAACCACCACTCCCAAGAGGAGGAGGAGGGTGGTGGTGGTCGGGGACTCCCTCCTCAGGGGGACTGAGTCATCTATCTGCCACCCCGACCGGGAAAACCGAGAGGTCTGCTGCTTGCCAGGAGCTAGGATACACAATGTGATGGAGAGACTGCCGAGACTCATCAAGCCCTCGGATCGCTACCCCTTCCTGCTTCTCCACGTGGGAACCAATGATACTGCCAAGAATGACCTTGAGCGGATCACTGCAGACTATGTGGCTCTGGGAAGAAGGATAAAGGAGTTTGAGGTGCAAGTGGTGTTCTCGTCCATCCTCCCTGTGCAAGGAAAAGGCCTGGGTTGAGATTGTCGAATCGTGGAAGTCAACGAATGGCTACACAGGTGGTGTCGGAGAGAAGGCTTTGGATTCTTCGACCATGAGATGGTGTTCCAAGGAGGAGGAGTGCTAGGCAGAGACAGGCTCCACCTAACGAAGAGAGGGAACAGCATCTTCGCAAGCAGGCTGGCTAACCTAGTGAGGAGGGCTTTAAACTAGGTTCACCAGGGGAAGGAGACCAAAGCCCTGAGGTAAGTGGGGAAATGGGATCCTGGGAGGAAGCATGAGAGCGCAAGAGGGGAGGACTCCTGTCTCATACTGAGAAAGAGGGACGATCGATGAGTTATCTTAAGTGCCTATACACAAATGCAAGAAGCCTGGGAAACAAGCAGGGAGAACTGGAAGTCCTGGCACAGTCATGGAACTATGATGTCATTGGAATAACAGAGACTTGGTGGGATAACTCACATGACTGGAGTTCTGTCATGGATGGATATAAACTGTTCAGGAAGGACAGGCAGGGCAGAAAAGGTGGGGGAGTTGCATTGTATGTAAGAGAGGAGTATGACTGCTCAGAGCTCCAGTATGAAACTGCAGAAAAACCTGAGAGTCTCTGGATAAAGTTGAGAAGTGTGAGCAACAAGGGTGATGTCGTGGTCGGAGTCTGCTATAGACCACCAGACCAGGGGGATGAGGTGGACGAGGCGTTCTTCCAGCAACTAACAGAAGTTGCTAGATCGCAGGCCCTGGTTCTCATGGGAGACTTTAATCACCCTGATATCTGCTGGGAGAGCAATACAGTGGTGCACAGACAATCCAGGAAGTTTTTGGAAAGTGTAGGGGACAATTTCCTGGTGCAAGTGCTGGAGGAACCAACTAGGGACAGAGCTTTTCTTGACCTGCTGCTCACAAACAGGGAAGAATTAGTAGGGGAAGCAAAAGTGGATGGGAACCTGGGAGGCAGTGACCATGAGATGGTCGAGTTCAGGATCCTGACACAAGGAAGAAAGGACAGCAGCAGAATACGGACCCTGGACTTCAGAAAAGCAGACTTTGACTCCCTCAGGGAACAGATGGGCAGGATCCCCTGGGAGAATAACATGAAGGGCAAAGGGGTCCAGGAGAGCTGGCTGTATTTTAAAAAATCCTTATTGCAGTTGCAGGAACAAACCATCCTGACGTGTAGAAAGAATAGTAAATATGGCAGGCGACCAGCTTGGCTTAACAGTGAAATCCTTGCTGACCTTAAACGCAAAAAAGAAGCTTACAAGAAGTGGAAGATTGGACAGGTGACCAGGGAGGAGTATAAAAATATCGCTCAGGCATGCATGAGTGAAATCAGGAAGGCCAAATCGTACTTGGAGTTGCAGCTAGCAAGAGATATTAAGAGTAACAAGAAGGGTTTCTTCAGGTATGTTAGCAACAAGAAGGAAGTCAAGGAAAGTGTGGGCCCCTTACTGAATGAGGGAGGCAACCTAGTGACAGAGGATGTGGAAAAAGCTAATGTACTCAATGCTTTTTTTGCCTCTGTCTTCACAAACAAAGTCAGCTCCCAGACTGCTGGACTGGGCAGCACAGTATGGGGAGGAGGTGACCAGCCCTGCGTGGAGAAAGAAGTGGTTTGGGACTATTTAGAAAAACTGGATGAGCACAAATCCATGGGGCCGGATGCGCTGCATCCGAGGGTGCTAAAGGAGTTGGCGGATGTGATTGCGGAGCCATTGGCCATCATCTTTGAAAACTCATGGCGATCGGGGGAGGTCCCGGATGACTGGAAAAAGGCTAATGTAGTGCCGATCTTTAAAAAAGGGAAGGAGGAGGATCCGGGGAACTACAGGCCAGTCAACCTCACCTCAGTCCCTGGAAAAATCATGGAGCAGGTCCTCAAGGAATCAATGATGAAACACTTAGAGGAGAGGAAAGTGATCAGGAACAGTCAGCATGGATTCACCAAGGGGAAGTCGTGCCTGACTAACCTAATTGCCTTCTATGATGAGATAACTGGCTCTGTGGATGAAGGGAAAGCAGTGGATGTGTTATTCCTTGACTTTAGCAAAGCTTTTGATACGATCTCCCACAGTATTCTTGCCGCCAAGTTAAAGAAGTATGGGCTGGATGAATGGACTGTAAGGTGGATAGAAAGCTGGCTAGATCGTTGGGCTCAATGGGTAGTGATCAATGGCTCCATGTCTAGTTGGCAGCCGATTTCAAGCGGAGTGCCCCAAGGGTCGGTCCTGGGGCCGGTTTTGTTTAATATCTTTATTAATGATCTGGAGGATGGTGTGGACTGCACTCTCAGCAAGTTTCCAGATGACATTAAACTGGGAGGCGTGGTAGATACGCTGGAGGGTAGGGATCAGATACAGAGGGACCTAGTCAAATTAGAGGATTGGGACAAAAAAAACCTGATGGGGTTCAACAAGGACAAGTGCAGAGTCCTGCACTTAGGACGGAAGAATCCTATGCACTGCTACAGACTAGGGACCGAATGGCTAGGTAGCAGTTCTGCAGAAAAGGACCTAGGGGTCACAGTGGACAAGAAGCTGGATATGAGTCAACAGTGTGCTCTTGTTGCCAAGAAGGCTAATGGCATTTTGGGCTGTATAAGTAGGGGCATTGCCAGCAGATCGAGGAACGTGATCGTTCCCCTTTATTCGACATTGGTGAGGCCTCATCTGGAGTACTGTGTCCAGTTTTGGGCCCCACACTACAAGAAAGATGTGGAAATATTGGAAAGAGTCCAGCGGAGGGCAACAAAAATGATTAGGGGTCTGGAGCACATGACTTATGAGGAGAGGCTGAAGGAACTGGGATTGTTTAGTCTGCAGAAGAGAAGAATGAGGGGGGATTTGATAGCTGCTTTCAACTACCTGAAGGGGGGTTCCAAAGAGGATGGAGCTCGGCTGTTCTCAGTGATGGCAGATGACAGAACAAGGAGCAATGGTCTCAAGTTGCAGTGGGAGAGGTCTAGGTTGGATATTAGGAAACACTATTTCACTAGGAGGGTGGGGAGGCACTGGAATGGGTTACCTAGGGAGGTGGTGGAATCTCCTTCCTTGGAGGTTTTTAAGGCCCGGCTTGACAAAGCCCTGGCTGTGATGATTTATTGGGAATTGGTCCTGCTTTGAGCAGGGGGTTGGACTAGATGACCTCCTGAGGTCCCTTCCAACCCTGATATTCTATGATAGTAAATTACTATGGCTGGGATTCCTTAATTGACGCTTGAAGAAGCAACGCTGCTAGACAGAGTAGCTAAAACTCTGCTCCGTGGGCTTGAGTAGGACTGTGACCAGAGGGGTCTCAAAGCAAACAAGGCCTTGCCTGAAGGGAGTCCGAGACAGACCAGAGGGCTGAAAAGAACAGACCAGGAGGAAATACACCATCTATAAAATTGGTAACCACCTTCTCTGTTTGTCAAGCAGGAACTGCGTGAGGCTAGCGCAGGACCTGTTTGTGTATGTTTGTGAAAGAGAGACTCGCTAAGAGGAATGTATAGCTCTTAATATCTAGCACTTAATGTCTAACATAGGAGTTATGTGCTTAATATAACCCTTTACAGCTTATGTAATTCCTCCTCAGTAAACTGCTGTGTACTGAAGACAATTACTGTGGACCTTTTTCACAGATATGACAGTAATCTGCTCCACCGGGAGCCAGTAAAGATCCATTTCAGGGGTAGTGGCACGCCCTGTTGTCAACAATGATTGTCATGGTTGGAGTTCTTTGTAGAAATGGGACTCCTGAACAGACGTTCTTTGGTTGTGTCCACCATTTTAGGGAGTCTTTGACCCTGCGTGGCATTAGAACACATCTGTTTAGGTTGTGCCTGTGGGGTTCAAAGCCAGGCCTGCAGGCATCTCATGTGAAATCTGATGTGTTTGACAACAAATGCTGTTGCTGACATATGCCCCAAGAGCTGTAAATATGTTCTGGCTGATGTTTATGAGCTGTCCATCAATGTCTAAATTAAACTGACTAGTCTGATGAAGCATTGTTGAGGTAGCATTGCTGTTGCTATTGAACAGTCGGGACAGGCTCCTATTAATTCCAATTTCTGGACAGGAATCAGTGTGGACTTTTATTCATCTATCTATGACCCTAGGCTTGTGAAAGGGTTATACTCGGTGTGGCGTTTATTGCTTCTTGTTGTGTTTGTGCCCTTACGAGGCAATCATCCAAGTATGGAAATATCATGACTCCGTGTCTGCGGAGGTGTGCCACCATGCCAGCTAGAACTTTGGAGAAAACCCTTGGGGCAGTGGACAAACCAAAGGCTAGTGCTTTGTATGGAAGTGTTGTTTCTCTAGGATGGGCCTCAAGAATCTTCTGTGTGATGAGTGGATGGTAATGTGGAAATACGCCTCCTGCTGGTCGAGGGCCAAGAGCCAGTCCCCCTTTTCTAACACTGGAATTATGGTTGATACTGTCACCATCTTGAAATGTTGGGTTTTTACAAATTTGTTGAGTTTCCTTAGATCCAATATGGGTCTCCATCTGCCTGTCTTTTTCTGCGTGAGAAAATAAATTTGAATAGAACCCTTTCCCTCTGTGTTGAGTTGGTACAGGTTCCACTGCACCTAGATAAATAAGATTATTTATTTCTTGTTGCAACAGTGACTCAAGAGAGGGGTCCCTGAAGAGGGACAGGGAGGGAGGGTGGGTGAGCTGAAGATAAAGGGGATGGAGTAACCAGTTTGGATCATTTCTAAAACTCATCTGCCTGTCATGATGCTGCACCAGACTAGGTGAAAAGGTGACAAACGATCTCCGAATGGTCGGGAGGCAGTTTCTGTTTCTAGCATTAGAGTGAGTGGTTGTCTCGTGCCCTCAACCACACCTTAAAAATTGCTGTCTAATTTTGGATTGTTGGGATGTTGAAGGTTGGTTTTGTGGCTGTCGATGTCTGGTTTGCCTTTGCTTGCGGCATTGGTCTTACTGTCTATTTTGTGCGTATGGTGGTGATCAGAAGCTCTGGGTATAATACCTGTCCTGTTTCTTTTTATTTGCAGCTGTGTAGATACCCAGGGATTTCCAGGTTGCCCTTGAGTCTTTAAGGGTGTGGAAAGATTCATCCATTTTGGCCGCAAATAATTTTGGGTCTTCGAATGGTAAGTTCTTGACTGTTGCCTGGACCTCCCTTGGGGGACCCTGAGAGATAGAGCCAGGATGCCCAGCACATAAACCACAGATGTTGCGGTGGACCATGCTGCCGTGTCTGCAGAGTCAAGAGAGGCCTGCAAGGCCATCCTGGCGATGAGATGTCCTTCAGCAATATTTGCTTTAAATTGTCTTTTTTATCATCGGGCAAATTGTCAATAAATTCTGATATTTTCAAAAAGATGGTGTGCATGTATTTCGCCAGTAGAGCTGCATAATTAGCTATGCGGAACTGAAGCGTTGCAGAGGAATAGGCCTTGTTTTGGTTATAAAATGTAGTAAGCTTTAATTTACAATGTCTTTCCCCTTAGGGCAAATTAACAATCCTAAGGTAAAGGCTGGCACCCCTAAAAACAATTAATTAAATCAAATCCAAAACAAAATAACCCTCTCAAAGGTGTTTTAAAATGTTAACATCAAAAAATAACACAAATTAAAAAGTAACCGGTCATAAACGAACACAGCAAAATCCATAAACTTCAACAACAACAAAAAACCTATAAAAGCAGGGTGCTTTGCCATAAAACTTTGGGTTTGTCTTGCCACACTCCAAAAGCATCAAATCTCAACCAACAACGCCCTGCTCCCCTCTCTGCAACCAATCTGGCTGGCCATTAAATTAATCCAAACTCTAAACTGGTAACTATAAACATCAACTGGCAAAACTGTGTGCATGGTGTGTGTGTAATTAAAAAACATATGCTAACTGCTGTATTCTCAATAAATGCGGCGTGCTGCCTTCTCCCCTGTAAAAATCCTGTGTGCTTCTTATAAGTATAACAATGTGAATTGTAATCGCCGGTGCCAAGGGCTTTGCGCTGGGTGGTGTAGGTACAGCAGATGGCACCACTGCGCCGCTCAGTAACGAGTTTCTTTTCGGCTCTGCGGATGCCGAGGTTGAGGATTTCACTTTGCTCTGTGAGCCTCCATTCGAGCTTGCCCTCATAGGGTCTATCGCTCTCCAATAGGGCGTCAAGACGTCTAAAGTGGAGCACCCAGAGGGACACTCCTCGAAGAAGCAGCTTTGTTCCTACTATTAAAATTTAACAATGCTTGGTTTCAGAAGGCTGTCTGGATACTGTACTCACCACTGGTCAGACTCTTGAAAGGAAGAAACTGCACCGGTGTATATGCACAATGGATGCACCTTACCTTTGTTCTGAGTACATGCATTCCAGGTACTAAGAGGCAAAAAGAAACCTCCTAGGCCTGTATTAGGATAAATAGGTTTGTGAGGCTAACTCTTTTTGTTGCTATGAGAAAATCAATTATATGTCTTGATACTGACAGTTTTCCTATCTCCTTAAGCCAAAGCTTACTTCAGTTTATGTAAGAGGTTATGGGATACTTAACATAAGTGAACAGGATTATAACAGGCCAATTTGGGCTATATAACTGCTATATTAATGCTTAATAATATGTATACTTAAATGCTTGGAATATGTTAATAATACTACCCACAATATATAATATATATGTATGCTAGTCAGCGTATATCAGTCAACAGTAGCCTTCAACCTGTTATGCACCATCCGCTCAGTTACTTAATGAACCCATCAAGTCTTAGACCATGACCAGACCTCTGCAGTCTTCACATTCCAGAATGGGATCGTATACCCTAAGAGACATGGGATCACTCGGCTTTGAGTCCTACAATTCTGCCAGCATACTCCCCTAGCAGGCCACTTTGGCCATTCCAAGATTCAAGACCTGGTTTCCAGGAAGTTTTGGTGGCCAGCCATATGCACCTCTGTTGCGTCCCGTGTAGATTCCTATGATCTTTGCACCCGGACTAAGACTGCCCCATTCAAGACTGCTGGGTCTCATCCAGCCCCATCCACTCCGCCCTGGATTTGGGCCATCCTTCGCATGGACTTTATCATAGAATTACCACCTTCCCAAGGCCACAGTACAATTCTAGTGGTGGTTGACCACTTAACCAAGCTGGCATATTTTGTTCCATGCCAGGTGCTTCCTTCTGCTCAGGAGACAGTTCGCCTATTTGTGAACAACATCTTTTGTCTCCATGGCTTGCCTACAGGCATGGTATCTGACCAAGGAGTCCAGTTTATTTCCTACTTCTGGCAAGAATTTCTAGGCCATCTGAGTATTGACACCCTAACCACAATGGCCTTGTATACAAGCACCAATAATCAGGCAGAGTGGGTCAATGAAGTTCTTGAACAGTACCTACGTTACTTTCTAAACTTATCATTGAGATAATTGGCTGTCCCTGATTCCTCACCTCACGCCAGGTTTGCTTACATCAATGCTACAAATGCCTCCAGCAAGTAAGACCCTTTTCTTTGCTAATTATACTTTCCACCATCATGCTCACCCAGAGATCCTCGCCAAATTGTCAATGCTTGCCATTACCAAAATCATTGCCCACAACTCCAGCGGCAGTTAAAAATGGCCAAGACAACTTATGAATGGTATGCCAGCCAGTTCCGCCAGCCAATACCTGGTTTTAGGGTAGGGGATAAGGGGTGGTTATCCGCCTGGAATCTGTGATCAACTTGCCTCTCTGCAAAGCTGGATTATCAGTACACAAGGTCTTTCCAGATCATGAAACAGATTAACCCTGTTATGTTCAAGTTACAGCTACAAGATTCTCTCAAGATTTACACATCTCCCTTCTAAAATTTATTATTCAAGAATCCTTTCCCACTGCATACTAGTCGTCCTCCTCCTCCACCTATAACTGTTTGGGGCCAAGAAAAATAAGTGGTTCGATATATTCTAGATCAGGGGTGGGCAAACTTTTTTGGACCAACAGCCACATCTGGGTATGGAAATTGTATGGGAGGCCATAAATGCTCACGAAATTGGGGTTGGGGTTCAGGAAGGGGTGAAGGCTCTGGCTGGGGGTGCAGGCTCTGGGGTGGGTCAGAAATGAGGAGTTCAGTGTGCAGGAGGGACCTCCAGGTTGGGGCAGAGGGTTGGGATGCAGGGGGAGTGAGGGCCCCAGCTGGGGGTGCAGGATGAGGGGTTTGAGGTGTAGGAGGATGCTCCAGGCTGGGACCGAAGGGTTCAGAGTGTGGGAGGGGGTTCTAGGCTGCGCTTACCTCAAGCAGCTCCTGGAAGCAGCAGCATGTTCCCCCCTCTGGCTCCTACGTGGAGGTGTACCTATCTATCTCCTAGAACTGGAAGGGACCCTGAAAGGTCACTGAGTCCAGCCCCCTGCCTTCACTAGGATCAAGTACTGATTTTGCCCCAGATTCCTAAGTGGTCCCCTCAAGGATTGAACTCACAACCCTGGGTTTAGCAGGCCAATACTCAGACCACTGAGCTATCCCTCTGTGTGCTGCCCCGTTCTCAAGTGCTGCCCTGCAGCTCCCATTGGCCACAGTTCCCAGCCAATGGGAGCTGCGAGGGCGGCACTTGGGGCGGGGGGCAGCGCACGAAGCCCATGGCTGCCTCTATGCGTAGGAGCAGGAGGGGGGACATGCCGCTGCTTCCAGGAGCTGCATGGAGCCGCGGCATATGCACGCGGAGTGGCCCCCGACCCTGCTCCCCAGTGGGAGCTCGAGGGCTGGATTAAATTGGCTGGCAGGCCAGATGTGGCCCACGGGCCATAGTTTGCCCACCCCTGTTCTAGACCCTTGCTGGGTATCTAATTGACTGGGACAGGTACGGCTCAGACAAACATTCCTGACAACCTGCAGAACACATCCATGCCTGAGATCTCCTGCAAGTCTTTCACCACATGTACCCCAAGAAACCAGGCTCCAAGGCCTCTAGACGGCACCCTCGATGGGGAGGGGGGTACTGTAAAGGCCTGCAGCAGAGCTAGTCTCCAGGCAGCCTCATCAGTACAGCTGGTCTGTAGCAGGCTGCCGATATGCCGATATGACCGGCCATATCACCTGATTGGCTGGAGGGGCTAGCAGGCCGGCTCTTAAGCCAACAGCAGTAGCTGCAGCTAACTGGCTTCTCAATGCTCATGCCCAACATTGTGCTTGCACTTGTGTTACCTTGTTCCTGCCTTGCACCCAGCCTTGCCTCTGTCCTGCCCTTGCCTTGAACCCTTCTTTCCCTGCTACCCTGCTTACTCCACTTCCTGACCTCTGGATTGACCTGTGGCTCTAGCTTCTCACTACTGACTCCGGCTTGACCCCTTGCAGTTTCCCAAGCATTTTCCTCACAGGCAAGAGACTGCCCATGGATGCTGATAAATGTGTGTTTATACACTGTAACAGTTGTATCATAAAGGATATCTTGAAGGGGGCGGAGTTAAAGTTGTGTGGTTAATTCTGAAAAGCGATGTAAGCCTGTGGGGTAGAACCCTCAGCCAGGGAAGATTAATAATGTTCTCACCAGCAGCAGTTACAACCCCATTCTATGAGTTTTCTTTTATAGCTTCATAAAGAAATGATTCCAAACAAACACAAGCCATTCAGAAGAGTTCTCCCAAATGCTCTAGACCCCTCCAGCCTTTTAACCAACTGAGATGGGAAAGGACATGGCCTTCCCTGAAGGTGGGCACTACCACAGCCACTTCTCCTCTACCCATCACCCATATGACAGGCAGGGGTCTGAGTTAACCACTTATGCACTAGAGCGTGTGGAGCACCTTTCGACCTTGTCACAAGTGACTACACAAAAAATGGCATCTTCACGTTCAACAGCTCTGCTTCCCATGTGTATCCTGTCTGCTGATTTGACCCACTAAAATGGTTTTACTACTTCTTTACATTTATGACCCTGGAAAGACAGTTCACCTCTGGTGGAGAGGGCTGGAGTCTGTTCCCATGAACCCAGCTCAGTTCTAGGAGACACAGCTGGAGTCTGTTCTGGCTCATGCAGCATTCACAGAATTGTTAATTGCACCGTTTTCATTGCTGACAATGCATCAGCAAGAAATAGCCCTGCTTGCATCTCAGATTCAGGCACAGTTTGTAGAGCGGTCAGTTTGAAAAGTGGCCGTATAAATAGCGTACGGCTGTATGGCGGTGTCTCTCAGTGAGTTGACTCCAGATCAAGTGAAAAGATGTTTTTTCAGAGTACAACCAGAGTTTACCTTTCACGTTTTCTCGCTTTTTGGTGCTTCTGTTACTGTAAGGTGGCGACGTCCACCTTGATTGCATTGGCCTTGTTAGCACTACAAAAGTAATTTTCCCTCTCTTGATAATCACCCCTTCTTGTCAACTGTTGAGAATAGGCTGCTTCCACCTTAATTGAATTGCCCTCGTTAGCACTGACACACATACCCCTCCCCGCCCCGGTAAGGCAACTCCCATCTTTTCATGTGCTGTAATATTTATACTGCTTACTGTATTTTTCACTGCATGCATCTGATGAAGTGGGTTTTAGCCCACAAAAGCTTATGCCCAAATAAATTTGTTAATCTCTAAGGTGCCACAAGGACTCCTAGTTGTTTTTGTATCATTAATGTTACAGCTGAGGATTTTTTGCATTTAATTATATCATCATCTGCCAGATATCACGTGCCAATGTCCTGAGGTGTGTATAAGAAGCTCTCCTGTGATGTGTCCCCAGGAACAGGCTGATTTAGTGCTGCTGGGAGCCAATTCCTCAGAATTCCCTCACTTTAGCAAGGTTACACTTTAGACATTTAATTAATGCTTTTAACCTAAACATACATGTTTGCCAAAGGTATGATGGGCTGTGCAGCTGTGTGCAAGGTGGACACACACATACAGATGTGTAGGAAGTGAATACAGCTTATTTAAGTATGGCAGTGTGCACACTGGCATGTTGTGATGTGCACACTGCAGAAGTGTCACACTGAACTTCATGGTATGCACATCTGCTGAAAGCAGGGGAAAACTCCTACATACCATTCTGGGTTAGTTTGGTGGAGCACACGAGGGTGGAGATTTGGAAGCTGTCCCGGGAACATATGCCCATACCAGCCGTGCCACCACTCACTCGGAATGACGAACCAGAAAGGGTCTTGGTTTCTGACAGACTTCTCGTAAAAGGTAGATTCAGGTAAGAGCTGGCATCCTCCAATTTCCTGATGTCACCCTAAAATCCAAAGCGTGTCATCAGAATGGGCAGGACATAAAAGATTCAACCTGTATGACTCAGCATTTTTTGATAAGTTTGGTTGATAGCAGTAACTGTATTGACAAAATATACTTAGACTTGGTAAGGTATTGACTTAGTCCCAAATGATATTCTGGTACAATAATTAGCACTACACTAAGTCAGTGAAGAATATGGATTTAAACGATTACAAACTGGCTAACTGCTAGATCTCAAAGTAACTGTAGCGTTGCACTCCATATGTTTTATGGAAATATGCTTATGAGTGTAAATATGATGGATCTGGAATATTCTTTATGCTAAAGGTCTCTTGTAAGGTATTATTACAAAGCTTATAATCTACTGAGTGTGTTCATCCTATTTGTATGAGTGTATCGTTCATGTATCTGAAACTAGGAATATGAAATATAACTCTGAAATCCTATTGTAATTATGCAAAGTGTGGGCCATTAATGGTGGTTTGAAGCTTGATGGCTTCCACTGACTAGGACAATTGGTTGTAAATGGCTTCAAGCCTCCCTGGGTACGTGCGGGCCAGCCCTGGAAGAATGAAGTCTCACAGGACATGTGACCATGTCACAGGATACTGGAATCCATCTTAAACCTGGTGCTTTTCCATTTAGAAGGTGGGGTGGGGATCCAGAGAGACAAAGGGTTCCAGCATTGGGCCAAAACTATAAAAGGGGGTGGAACAGAATAAAGGGGGCTGCCAGTCATGAGAACACCCCGGCTTTCCACCTAAGATGTCTGCTGGAACTAACAAAGACTATACCAGGGGAAAGGATTGGACCCAGACTAGGAAGGAGTCTAGTCTGTGAAAGAAGTTTATTGGAACATCTCTGAGGGTGAGATTTACCTTTATTCACCTGATTGGAATTGATGTGAACAAGCACTCGAAGAAGAACTGGGTATAAGTAAGCACTGTCCTAGAGGATAACAGGGTTATAAGTAGCCACCAACATGGATTTGACAAGAACAAATCATACCAAACCAACCCAGTTCTTCTTCGAGTGCTTGTTCACGTCAATTCCAATCAGGTGCGCGCATGCTGCGTGCACATTTGTCGGGAAGTTTTTTCCCCTCAGTAGGTCCTGTCGGGTTGGCTATGGAGCCCCCTGGAGTGGCGCCTTCATGGCGCTCAATATATGACCCTGCCGGCCCAACCCCACTTTCACTTCCTTCTTACTGCCGGTGAGGATTGTTGGAACTGCGAGTGACTTGCTTGCAAGTTCTCCTCGCCTTTCCCTAGCTTTGTAGTGTAGTTTACCTCAGTAGTTTGTAGTTCATAATCCTAGAATCATAGAACTGGAAGGGATCTCGAGAGGCCATCTAGTCCAGGCCCCTGCACTCTTGGCAGGACTAATTATCTAGACCATTCCTGACAGAGGTTTATCTAAGCTGCTCTTTGTGGACTCTCCATCATTGGAGATTTTTATCTCCCTAGGTAATTTATTCCAGTGCTTAACCACCCTGACAGTTAGGAAGTTTTTTCCTAATGTCCAACCTAAACCTCCCTTGCTGCAATTTAAGCAGATTGCTTCTTGTCCTATCCTCTGAGGTTAAGAAAAACAATTTTTCTTCCTCCTCCTTGTAACAGCCTTTTACATACTTGAAAACTGTTATTGTATCCCCTCTCAGTCTTCTTTTTTCCAAACTAAACAACTCCAATTTTGTCAATCTTCCCTCATAGCTCATGTTTTCTAGACCTTTAACCATTTTTGTAGCTCTTCTCTGGTCTCTCTCCAATTTGTCCACATCTTTCCTGAAATGTGGTGCCCAGAACTGGACACAATACTCCAGTTGAGGCCTAATCAGAGCAGAGTAGAACAGAAGAATTACTACTTCTTCTAGTGATTGCTCATGTGCATTCCAATAGGTGTGTGCGCGCGCACTGGTGCATGACCTTCAGAAGGATTTTCCCCTAGTATTTATTTATTATTTGTATTGCAGTAGTATCTAGGAGCCACAATCAGGGACCAAGGCCCTGCTGTGCAAGAAACAGGGCACAGTGAGGTCCAGTTATGGGCTCACTGCATTTCCAGAAAAATACCAAAAAGTATATCAGAAAAGAACAAAAAGTGATCCTGGATAAGAGGGGCTGCGTTATGCACAGAGATTAAGGGCACCGTGACAGGGTGCATAACCCCCACACCAACATAGAAAGGGATAAGGAGCTACTTGGGCTGGAGTTGCCCCACACCACTGCACCTGCGAGTCATGCCAAGAATGGAGGAGGGGCTTAAAAGGAGGAAGTGCCACTCAGTGGTGGGCAGTCCTGGGAAGGGAGCAGGTTGTAGAGCCCCAGCTCCTATGAAGAGGCCCACGGAAAGGGTGATAGGTCCATCGTTGGGAACATTTATAACTAGACTGGATGAAGCACTAGAAAATATATTCTAGGGAATGATCCTGAGCTGATCTCTAGCGCATAGGCTAAATGGCATCCAATAGGGTTTCCCATCTCTGATTGATACCAGCACAGTGAAAGGAGGGAAGCCAAGACAGAGAACTTAATAATGGCCATATTAGGTCTGACCAAGGTCCATCTAGCCCAGGATCCTGTCTTCCAACAGTGGCCAGTGCCAGGTGCCCCAGAGGGAAGAAACATAGCAGGACAATGATTGAGTGGTCCATCCCCTGTCATCCTGTCCCAGCTTCTATCAGTCAGACGTTTAGGGACACCCGGATCATGCAGTTGCATCCCTGACCATCTTGGCGAATAGCCACTGATGGACTTATCCTCCATGAATTTATCTATTTTTTTTTAATTTCAGTTAAAATTTTGACAATGGTCTGGAGGTTGACTCTGCTTTGCATAAAGAAGTACTTCCTTATGTTTGTTTGTGGAAGCTAGGAAAAGCACAGACCAAGAGCCAGAGTCAGGCTAACTCTTAATGCAGGGCCTGGGCGAGTGGGAAAAACAGAGAGGTTCTTTGGACCTTGTGTTAGAGAAGAACGGAACACCGACAGTAGCAGAAAATTGCTGAGAAAAGCAAGCTATCAGGAAGGAATACGTAGAAACAAAATGCAGTTGTTGATCATTACTGTATATAACAAAAGGTATAAAAGCTTGCCCTAATTGTTTATCTAACGAAGACCTGCCTCAGGAGGGGGAATCCCTGTTCGTGTGTACTCTCCTGTGCATATTGCAATTGCTCGTAACCAGGGCTGGCTCTGGCTTTTTTGCCACCCCAAGCAAAAAAGCCTCCCGCTGCCCCCCCGGTGGGGAGCGCGCTGAGCCCAGCCACAGCCCCGCTCTCCCCAGCCGGACAGAGCGCTGGTGGGAGGGCGGCGAGCCCGGCTGCAGCCCCCGCTCTCCCCGACCGGCTGGAGCGCCGGGGGGAGGGTGGCGAGCCCGGCCGGGGGGGGGGGGGGCGCTGAGCCCGCTGTGGCTCCGCTCTCCCTGGGTGAGCGCCGCCCCCTCCAGGTGCTGCCCCAAGCATATGCTTGGTAGGCTGGTGCCTGGAGCCGACCCTGCTCGTAATAAAGCTGCCTCTGGCTTGTTGCTTTAAACCCAGAGTGAGGACTTTGTTTTCCTCCACAGTTTTAAACCTGCTGTCTATTAATGTCATTGGGTGACCCCTTGTTCTTGTGTTATTTTTTATCTCCTAGAACTGGAAGGGACCTTGAAAGGTCATCAAGTCCAGCCCCCTGCCTTCACTAGCAGGACCAAGTACTGATTTTGCCCCAGATCCCTAAGTGGCCCCCTCAAGGATTGAACTCACAACCCTGGGTTTAGCAGGCTATCCCTCCCCCCGTTGAGGGAGGTAAATAACACTTTCTTATTAATGTTCTCCAAGCCAAACCTGATTTTATAGACCTCTATCATATCCCCCCTTAGTCATCTCTCTTCTAAGATGAAAAGTTCCAGTCTTTTTAATCTCTACTCATATGGAATCTGTTCCATACTCCTCCTCATTTTTGTTGTCCTTCTTTGTACCTTTTCCAATTCTAATATATCTTTTTTTGAGAGAGAGCGCGACCATAACTGCATTCAGCATTCAAGATGTGGGTATGCCATGGAATTTTATACTGCCATGATGATAGTTTCTGTCTTATTATCTATCACTTTCCTAATGGTTCTTAGCATTGTTACTTTTTTTGACTGCTGCTGCATATTGACTGGATATTTTCAGAAAACTATTCACGATGACTCCAAAGCTCTCTTTCTTGAGGGGTAACAGCTAATTTAGACCCCCATTATTTTGTATGCATAGTTGGGACTACTTGTTCCAGTGTGCATTACGTTGCACTTATCAACAGTGAATATCATCTGCCATTTTGTTATCCACTCACCCAATTTTTGAGTCCCTTTGTAACTCTTCACAATCAGCTTTGGACTTAACTATCTTGAGTAATTTTGTATCATCTTTAATCTTTGCCACCTCGCTTTCACTCCCTTTTCCAGATCATATAAGAACAAGTTGAACGGCACAGGTCCCAATTCAGATCCTTGGAGGACCCCCAATATTTACCTCTTTCCATTGTAAAACCGGCCATTTATTCCTATGCTTTGTTTCCTATTTTTTAACCAGTTACTGATCCATGAGAGGACCTTCTCTCTTATCCCATGGCAGCTTACTTTGCTTAACAGCCTTTGTTGAGGGACCTTGTCAAAGTCTTTCTGAAAGTCCAAGTACACTATATCCACTGGATCACCTTTATCCACATGCTTGTTGACCCCCCCTCAAATAATTCTAATAGATTGGTGCGGCATGATTTCCCTTTACAAAAGCCATGTTGACTCTTCCCCAGCATAGTGTGTTTTTCAGTGAGTCTGATCATTTTGTACTTTTCTATAGAGGAAAGGTATGTTATTCATAGGATCATTTATACAGACCTTAATTAGGTGGCCCTCAATTCCTGCAGCAGGGCAAAATTGAATTATTGTGCACACTCCCAGAACCCTGTGTTAACTCAGCACTGAAGTATGGGTCATGGCTCCTGATTTCACATCATATCCTAGAACATAAGAACGGCCGTACCAGGTCACACCAAAGGTCCATCTAGTCCAGTATCCTGTCTATCGACAGTGGCCAACCAGGTGCCCCAGAGGGAGTGGACCAACAGGCAATGATCAAGTGATCTCTCTCCTGCCATCCATCTCCATCCTCTGACAAACAGAGGATAGGGACACCATTCCTTACCCATCCTGGCTAATAGCCATTAATGGACTTAACCACCATGAATTTATCCAGTTCTCTTTTAAAACCCTGTTATAGTCCTAGCCTTCACAACCTCCTCAGGTAAGGAGTTCCACAAGTTGACTGTGCGCTGCGTGAAGAAGAACTTCCTTGTATTTGTTTTAAACCTGCCGCCTATTAATTTCATTTGGTGACCCCTAGTTCTTGTATTATGGGAATAAGTAAATAACTTTTCCTTATCCACTTTCTCCACATCACTCATGATTTTATATACCTCTATCATATCCCCCCTTAGTCTCCTCTTTCCAAGCTGAAGAGTTCTAGCCTCTTTAATCTCTCCTCCTATGGGACCTGTTCCAAACCCCTAATCATTTTAGTTGCCCTTTTCTGAACCTTTTCTAGTGCCAGTATATCTTTTTTTAGATGAGGAGACCACATCTGTATGCAGTATTCGAGATGTGGGCATACCATCAATTTATATAAGGGCAATAATATATTCTCAGTCTTATTCTCTATCTCCTTTTTAATGATCCCTAACATCCTGTTTGCTTTTTTGACCGCCTCTGCACACTGCACGGACATCTTCAGAGAACTATCCACGATGACTCCAAGATCTTTTTCCTGACTTGTTGTAGCTAAATTAACCCCAACTATACATACAATATGATGGGGGCTATTTTTTCCAATGTGCATTACTTTACATTTATCCACATTAAATTTCATTTGCCATTTTGTTGCCCAATCACTTAGTTTTGTGAGATCTTTTTGAAGTTCATCACAGTCTGCTTTGGTCTTAACTATCTTGAGCAGTTTAGTATCATCTACAAACTTTCCCACCTCACTGTTTACCCCTCTCTCCAGATCATTTATAAATAAGTTGAATAGGATTGGTCCGAGGACTGACCCTCGGGGAACACCACTAGTTACCCCTCTCCATTCTGAAAATTTACCATTAATTCCTACCCTTTGTTCCCGGTCTTTTAACCAGTTCTCAATCCATGAAAGGACCTTCCCTTTTATCCCATGATAACTTACTTTACTTAAGAGCCTTTGGTGAGGGACCTTGTCAAAGGCTTTCTGGAAATCTAAGTACACTATGTCCACTGGATTCCCCCTTGTCCACATGTTTGTTGACCCCTTCAAAGAACTCTAATAGATTAGTAAGACATGATTTCCCCTTACAGAAACCATGTTGACTATTGCTCAATAGTTTATGTTTTTCTATATGTCTGACAATTTTATTCTTAACTATTGTTTCGACTAATTTGCCCGGTACCGACGTTAGACTTACCGGTCTGTAATTGCCGGGATCACCTCTAGAGCCCTTTTTAAATATTGGCGTTACATTAGCTAACTTCCCATCATTGGGTACAGACGCCGCTTTAAAGGACAGGTTACAAACCTTAGTTAATAGTTCCACAACTTCACATTTGAGTTCTTTCAGAACTCTTGGGTGAATGCCATCTGGTCCCAGTGACTTGTTAATGTTAAGTTTATCAATTAATTCCAAAACCTCCTCTCGTGACACTTCAATCCGTGACAGTTCCTCAGATTTGTTACCTACAAAAGCCAGCTCAGGTTTGGGAATCTCCCTAACATCCTCAGCCATGAAGACTGAAGCAAAGAATCCATTTAGTTTCTCCGCAATGACTTTATCGTCTTTAAGCGCTCCTTTTGTATCTCGATCATCAAGGGGCCCCACTGGTTGTTTAGCAGGCTTCCTGCTTCTGATGTACTTAAAAAACATTGTTATTATTTTTGGAGTTTTTGGCTAGCCGTTCTTCACACTCCTCTTTGGCTTTTCTTATTACATTCTTGCACTTAATTTGGCAGTGTTTATGCTCCTTTCTATTTGCCTCACTAGGATTTGACTTCCACTTTTTAAAGGAAGTCTTTTTATCTCTCACTGCTTCTTTTACATGGTTGTTAAGCCACAGTGGCTCTTTTTTAGTTCTTTTACTGTGTTTCTTAATT
Organism: Chrysemys picta bellii; assembly: GCF_011386835.1. Lineage (NCBI taxonomy): Eukaryota > Metazoa > Chordata > Testudines > Emydidae > Chrysemys > Chrysemys picta. The sequence goes on along the minus strand of NC_088795.1, from coordinate 145,145,069 downwards.
TGGGGTATACATTGAAGTTGGGCCTCTATTATGGTGTCTTTAAAAAACGTCCATGCAGCTTGCAGGGATTTCACTTTAGTCACTGTACTTTTTAACTTCTGTTTAACTAACCCCCTCATTTTTGCATAGTTCCCCCTTTTGAAATTAAATGCCACAGTGTTGGGCTGTTGAGATGTTCTTCCCACCACAGGGATGTTGAACGCTATTGTATTATGGTCACTATTTCCAAGCGGTCCTGCTATAGTTACCTCTTGGACCAGCTCCTGCGCTCGACTCAGGACAAAATCTAGAGTTGCCTCTCCCCTTGTGGGTTCCCGTACCAGCTGCTCCATGAAGCAGTCATTTAAAGTATCGAGAAATTTTATCTCTGCATTTCGTCCTGAAGTGAAATGTTCCCAGTCAATATGGGGATAATTGAAATCCCCCACTATTATTGGGTTCTTAATTTTGATAGCATTTCATCATCACTATCACTGTCCTGGTCAGATGGTCTATAATAGATCCCTAATGTTATATTCTTATTAGAGCATGAAATTTCTATCCATGCTCTAATAAGAATCCTCAACTGCTGTGGCATAGAAGTGCTGAATTATGCAGCCAAATTAACTAATTTCTTAATCGAAACCATTCATTTCTATTGAAGACAACCCAAAAATGTGCCAGAAAACGAAGCTACAACTTATAGACATGACTGCTCTGCATCGTAACAGAAAGACTGCAATAGGCATGTACAGGGCCACTGCAAAAGAGCAGAATGGAGGCTGGAGAAAGCGAAGAAAATGGACAACAGCTGGGGGAAACAGAGCCCTAGAGGATCAGAGGGTAGAAGGGACAATGGGAAGTCCTGGGAAGCATCTGGAAGGGCTGTGTTGGGGGGGCAGTCTAAAAAGCTTGCACCCATAAAGAGTAGACTCCCTAAGCTCCCATGCCCTGCATAAATAAATAGTCTGGAGGGAGAAGATGCATCTTCTTTGTGGTCTCCTTTATTCTGAACAGACAGACAGATTTGCCTGGGCCCACCAATACCTTATATAGAATGAGGTCATGTTCACCGTCATGCAGGGTTGTACCATCAGGTCTCATCAGCTTCACAAAGGCCATGGAGAAAATTTTCTCACTTTTGTCCTTAGCTAGGAGACACAAAACCACAAAGTCAGGGAACGTCTATTCAGGGAGAACAAATGATTACTTACTGTAGCTGTGTTTCTTCCAATGTGATGCAGACGTGTGTTCCAGTTAGGTGTGCGCATGCAAGGCCGGCCTTAGGGGTGGGTGACCTGGGCAACTGCCCAGGGCACTATGCTCGGGGGGGTATCGTGGGGCTCAGGCCAGGAGGGGGGCTCTGGGCTGGGTTCTGGACAGAACACAGGTGCAGAGGTACGGACTGGAAGGAAGGCCAGCGTGGGGCCAGCACACACAGACAAAATGCAGGGGTCTGCAGTTGTGGACCCTCAACGCTTTCCCCAGGGGTAGGGTGTTGGATGGTGAGTTCAGTCTGAGTGACTGTGCAAGAAGCCAATGGGAGCTCCGCGAACTGGGCCATGACCAATCTGTAAAAAGAGTAAATTGGAGGGGGTGGGTTAGGGCCTGGCCTTGGGAAGCCAGAGCCAATCCGAGGAAGAAGCCAGCTGAATGGGGCGGTGTCAGAGTGACGTGGCCAATTCAGAAAGGCTCTTTAAGGGGGATAGATAAGAGAACAGGGCCTTGTGGGTGGGGGCTTGAATGTCCACCTGGCTACTCAGGAGGTGAAGAAGAGTGGGCCTCTGGCCAATCATAATAGAGAGGGCAGAGCTTGGTCCCCTTGTGGGTGGGAGGGAGGGACTCTTGGTGGGAATCAGGGAGGACCGGGCAGTGACCACTGTAAGGGTGTGACTTAGGAGTGGGGCAGGGGCTGGCTTGACCCACCTGGCACCAGTCACAAGCACGTTGCAGGTTGGCAACTCTGAGGGGAGAGCTGGCAGAAGGGATTAATGCAGAGGCCTCTCAGAGACAGAGGGAGGGGCCTTATCCCCTTCAGGGCAGGGACCCTGAGCACTAGAAGTGCCCCACTCGAGCGGTGATAGGGGGCTACCCCATGGGGATTTCCCCATTCTGCCTACACAGACACCACCCCACACAGAAGGGCCTGAGAGGGACTCCCTGACTACTCCCACCCCCCAAAACACAGAGGGGGTGATTGGAAGGACACCCCCCACAATCATGAGAAGGAGGAACTAGCTCACATACACAGAGGGTGTTTGTTGGCGTGCGTCCCTCAACATACAGGGAGCTTTATGCCTCCAGAATCAGGGATTGGCTTGAAATACAAAATTGTTTAAAAATAAATAAAAAGTGAGGCCCTTAACTTGCTGCTAGTTTTTGAGTATGCAAGGTTAATTTGTCCTCTTTGGGTGTGAGCAGCATGATGATGCCATCTTTAATTGCATGGCCCCATGCTATTATTTTCCCACAGGTCACCCACCTCATTCCCTGTCTAGGATGGCTAGATAATTGGTTTGATTTTTTTCAAACCTTTCAGAAAGAAAAATCAGAAAGAAAAAATATCACCACATTAAACCAATACCAAAATAGAAAATTTGTACTTGCATGTGGAAGAATCTTTACTTGCTTGCTAGTTTACGGTGATAGTGGTATGGCCATTAATTATTTAACATATGGCACAGAATTAGTCTACTGCTATTCACATTTTCATCATTAGAATGTTATTAATACTCCTATAGTTATACTTTTTATACACTAATGAAATAGTTAAATACATTTTACCAAGATGCCATTCTTTTACTGCATCTCATTTTTAAAATAGTAGACAACCACAACTTTATAAGATAAACAGAGATAGCATTTAAAAGCCTTTTATATAATTTAAACCAAAAAGGAGAACTAGTAATAAATAATTGCATATGTATACACACAGTACTAAGATTACCCCAAAAATCACAGCTTTTTTACTGTGAAGTTAAAGGCGGGGGAGGGTGGGGGTGGAGCACACATACCTGTACTATACAGTTTACTAATTCTAGATATTAATTGCATGTGGATCACTAAATACGCTTAAACTCAAAGAAAGGGCACCAAAATACAAGTTCACCCAGGGTTCCATTTTCCCTAGGGCCGGGCCTCTTCACATACCAGATAATTTTGCCTAGGAATATCCACAGGGAGGCGGCGCTGCACTTAGGACGGAAGAATCCCATGCACTGTTACAGACTAGGGACCGAATGGCTAGGCAGCAGTTCTGCAGAAAAGGACCTAGGGGTTACAGTGGACGAGAAGCTGGATACGAGTCGACAGTGTGCCCTTGTTGCCAAGAAGGCTAACGGCATTCTGGGCTGTATAAGTAGGGGCATTGCCAGCAGATCAAGGGACGTGATCGTTCCCCTCTATTCGACATTGGTGAGGCCTCATCTGGAGTACTGTGTCCAGTTTTGGGCCCCACACTACAAAAAGGATGTGGAAAAATTGGAAAGAGTCCAGCGGAGGGCAACAAAAATGATTAGGGGGCTGGAGCACATGACTTATGAGGAGAGGCTGAGGGAACTGGGATTGTTTAGTCTCCAGAAGAGAAGAATGAGGGGGGATTTGATAGCTGCTTTCAACTACCTGAAAGGGGGTTCCAAAGAGGATGGATCTAGACTGTTCTCAGTGGTACCAGATGACAGAACAAGGAGTAATGGTCTCAAGTTGCAGTGGGGGAGGTTTAGGTTGGATATTAGGAAAAAAACTTTTTCACTAGAAGGGTGGTGAAGCACTGGAATGGGTTACCTAGGGAGGTGGTAGAATCGCCTTCCCAGAGGTTTTTAAGGTCAGGCTTGACAAAGCCCTGGCTAGGATGATTTAGTTGGGAATTGGTCCTGCTTTGAGCAGGGGGGTTGGACTAGATACCTCCTGAGGTCCCTTCCAACCCTAATATTCTATGATTATGGCCATAGCCCCTCCCTTGGCTATATGAGACGGTGCCACCTCAACCCCCATCAGTTCCTTCACACTGAACATCAAGAGTTCAGACTCTGATGCAGAAGGGTTGGAAAATGGGTTGTGGAATACACGTCTGCATCACATCTTGAGGAATCACAGTTACCATAAGTAACCATTTATTCCTTTGAGTAGATGCAGCCATGTATTCCACTTAGGTGACTCACATGCAGTACCCGCAAGAGGTAGGGCCCAGAGTCCACTTAAACAAGGACTGCTCTATCAAAGTTCACAACTGCTCTGGATGCCACAGTAATGGCATAACCGTTGGTAAGCGTATGCACGGACAACCAAGTGGTGATCCTGCAAATGTCCAATACTTAAATGTCACTTAAAAATACCATCAACACAGCCTGTGCCCTCAGAGTGAGCTTGCGCCCTTTGAGGGGGTGTAGCTCACACTATTTTGTATGCAGTCTTGATGCAGTAAGTTATCCACCTGGAGATCATTTGCAAAGAGACTGTTCCCTTCAGCTCGTGGAGGTCCCATCAGAGCCACTAACGCAATAGTCTTCTGAGCATATGTGCAATGTGCCTCAGATGGCATCTGACCAGGATTCATCACCAAATTTGGTCCACTGGTTGGATCGTTAGCTTCCCCAGCTTGGGACAGGTACTGATGGGGAGTGTGATGTGAATGCTGATCCATGCACCCCAAGACACTACTGAGATCCCACAAAGGAACTGGTTCTCTCACTGGTGGGTGGAGAGGAAGGACTCCTTTCAAGAACCTTGCCACCATGGTGTTTGAAAATACTGATCTCCTATAGATGAGTGGATGAACACTGACATTACAGCCAGGTGGACCTTCAATTAACTGAATGCAAGACCTGTAGATGCGACAAGTATTCCATGATGTCCTGAATCCCAGTTAACATCAGTTGAACCCCATGAGCCAATCACCACACCAAAAAATGTTTCCATTTAGCCAAACAGGCTAGTCTGGTGGAGTGTTTCCTACTATTGAATAAAACCTGTCCAACAGCCTCCAAACATTGTTCCTCCTCCTCATTTAACCATGGAGCAGCCATGCGGTGACATGTAGAGAGCTAAGTGCTGGATGCTGACTATGATTGTGAGTATGGAGGTAAGGATGAAGAAAAAGATATGGAAGGCTGAATTGAAAACCCCAGAAGGTCAGAGAAGCAGCATCGCCTCGGCCATGCTGGAGCAATGAGGATGACCATGACATGGTCTAATTTGAGTTTGAAGATTACCTGTGGGATAATTGGAATCAGAATGAAACCATACAGGCGTGCTGATTCCCTAGCTACATGAAAGGCGTTGGTGAGGCCCCCTTGAGAGCAAAACAGACTGATCATAGGAATGCCCCACATTGCAAAGATGGACCACAGGACACTAGACTTCAGAGACCACTTGTGACTGAGGGACAAATTCTTACTGAGGAGATCCACAAGTTGATTCTGGGCCCCAGGTAAATGATCGACTCCCAGAGTAACATTCTCTCCGATGCAAAACTGCCAAAGCCTAATTGCTTCCTGACACAGCACTCTTGAGTGTGCTCCTCTTTGTCTGTTCACATAATACATCACAGTGGTATTGTCCATAAGAATGAATAGCTAGACCTCTGATACAACCTTGAAAGGTGTGGCATGCATCCTTTGGATTTGGGAACCAGAAAATACAGAAATAAAACCCTTGGCCCTGGTGCCAGGGGCGGCGAGTTATATGGGCCCGTGGTGTCCGTGCTCCAGGAACATTCAGGTCCTGGGAGCCTGGCTCCACCAATGTTTGGGGTTGGGTCTCTTCCCCGGCCCCGCCTGCCACCCCTGGCCAATTTAAAAGGGTCTGGGGGCTCCCAGCTACCACCGACAGCGCAGCGAGGCTAACGCGGCTCCGTGCCACTCCTGGAAGCAGCCGGAACGGCCCTATGGCCCCAGGGGGAGTGTCTCCATATGCTGCCCCCGCCTCGAGTGCTGACTCCGCAGCTCCCATTGGCCGGGAACCGCGGCCAACGGGAGCGGTGCCTGTGGGCAGCGGCGCGCTGAGACCTCCCGGCCCCCCCGCCTAGGAGCCGCTGCAAGAGGGGTGTACGGGTTGCTTTCAGGATCCACCCAACATAAGCACCACACCCCTCACCCTCTCCTGCACCCAACCCTCTGCCCCAGCCCAAAGCCTGCCCCCTGCACCCAAACTCCCTCCCAGAGCCTTAGGCAGGTGTGGTGGGGGCGAGACTTGGACCCATTCTGGGCACCACCAAAAATTATACAAACCTGCAGCCACAGCCTGATGCTACTGAGGGACCTCCTCCACAGCTCCTAATGCTAGTAGAGACTGAACCTGCTCGAGGAGCAGTGTCTTGTGAGACGGGTCCCTGAAGAGAGACAGGGTAATGCGTGAGGAGGAGGGACAGAAAGGAACAGGATGGCATAACCCAATCTGACAGTGCTCAGGACCCAGCTGTAGGTGGTAATTGAGCCCCAGATAGCGTGAAAACAAGCTGAAGGGGGGAGGGGGGAACGGGGATATAGAAGTCACAACTGCATTGCTGCCGTGGATGTATAAGTCAAAACGAGCACTTGATAATAACATAAGAACAGCCAGACTGGGTCAGACCAAGGTCCATCTAGCCCAGTATCCTGTCTTCCGACACTGGCCAATGGCAGGTGCTTGAGAGGGAATGAACAGAGCATGTAACCATCAAGTGAGCCATCCTCTGTCGCCCATTTCCAGCTCCTGGGTAAATGCCAGGGGAGGACAAGTCGACTGGCTGAACCCAGAACCCAAAGGCCTCTGCCTTTCTCAGGTAGTCTCGCTGCCTCAGGGAAGGGAAGGTCTGCCCAAAGGACCATTGTGGGCAGTACTGTTGATGCTGCTGCTGACTGTCAAAATGGTGTCTGCGCACCTCTGGAGTATATACTCCCAGAGAGCTCTCGAGTCTTTAAACAAGTGCAAGGTTTCAGCAGTCTTATCTGAAAAAGCCACCGAAGGGCAGGTCCTCAAGAGTCTGCAGCACATTGGAAGCAATGCCCGAATTTTGCAGCCAAGACACCCTTTTCATGGTTACTACTGAGGCTATAACTCTGGCCGATGTATCTGCCGTGTCCAAAGCTGAGTGGAAGGATGTCTTGGCCCCAAACAGCACTCAGCTATCAGCACTCGAAATTCCTCCCTGGAGACTTCAAGTAAGTGTTCTACAAATTTAGACATAGCTGTCCAATTAATAAAATTGTACTTGGACATCAATGCCTGCTGAGGGCGCTCCGGGCTGGAAAGAGCTAATTCCCGAGACGACCAGCAGGAGGCGCTGCGCCGGTGAGTCGTTGCCCCGCCACACCAACTCATTTGCTACCCATCAGGAAAGAGGTACTGGCACAATCAGAGCCAAATACATCACCGTTGCATCCCGTGCCAGGAGCGGTGCCAGTACTGAAGTCAGCAGCAGTGCTGACGCAGCGGACAGTGCTGGCATCAAAGACAGGATCTTCCACCAAGACAATGTCGGTGCCGAGGAGTCCAGAACCAATAGACAGAGTAGATCTGCTGCCACCCAGTAGGCCACTGGCATGGAGAGAGCCGATGCTGGCATCATTGTCGTCAGTACCAGACTCAGACATCCCAGGGCTGGAACCAGAGTCAACAGTATGGGTGCCTGCACATCTCTAGGCAGTACCAGGCAGCGATTTGAGGGACCTGCACCATCGCACATACTGGCAGTAGCATGAGGCCAGTCCATACTCTTCTTAGAGGAAGAGTCTCCACGAGACCAGGAGTGGTACCGATTGGTCTTATGAGATCTTTTCTTCAGTGCACTTGAGGAGGCGAATGGCTCCCCCGTCTCTTGGGAGAGACACTAGCCCTCGAACGTGGAGTGGCGTCCCTCACTGAGCCTGAGGGTGACTGTTGATCCGATTCAAGCCTTGGGGCTGAAACAGTCCTCGTGGCCTGCTCGAGGAGGTGCTGCTTCAGGCAAAGGTCTCTAGCCACCTGAGTCCTTTTAGAACAATTTACAAATCAAACCCTCACCCAAACACAGCAAACACTTGTGTGGGGATCACTAAGGGTATCGTCCCCCTCCCCCCCCACACACACAATGGACAGTGTTTGAACCCTGGTGAGGGCATTATCCAAGACAACTAACTATACTAACTTAAAAAGAACAGGAGTACTTGTGGTACCTTAGAGACTAACAAAATTTATTTGAACATAAGCTTTCCTGGGCTAAAACCCACTTCATCGGCTGCATTTTGCACACTGTATTTTTCACTGCATGCATCCGATGAAGTGGGTTTTAGCCCACGAAAGCTTATGTTCAAATAAATTTTGTTAGTCTCTAAGGTGCCACAAGTACTCCTGTTCTTTTTGCAGATACAGACTAACACGGCTGCTACTCTGAAACCTATACTAACTTACTAACACTAACACAGGTACTAACTAGCTATACAACTATGAAAAACTAAACTATATACAGAGAAAACTCTCAGTAACCAAGAAGGAACTGTGAGGTGAAAACCACACAGGGCTCCAACTCCAGCCATGAGCAGTGAGAAGGAATGGAGGGGAGTTGGAGCACTGCTGCCCATATAGCCAGGGGAGGGGCAACAGCCACAAGGCCTGAATGCTGCCCGTGCCCCGTGAGTACTGCTAAGCAAAATTCTCCAGCTCCAGTGCACTGTGTGTGCACACACCTACGTGGAATATGCAGCTGCATCTAGTCAAAGAACCCTGAAGACGAGAATCACTGTGAAGGAGGGACCGGTCAGGCTGCACAGAAGCAGTTTGGGGCTGCATAAATTGCAGTGCTTCCTCCCTGCAGCTGGGAAGCCTTGTAAAGCTGTCCCAGCCAAAACCACGTGCTACTGCCCACCCTGTGCCACCACATGATTTTTTCAGTCCTTCAGATTGATTCTAGAGGAGAGGCCCTAGGCCTTGCCTGGACCACAAACAGAACAAGATCAGAAGCAGAAGGAAAGCTTACAGTCACTGGAAGAGCGGTGCCTGAAGGTGAATCTCAGATGGGTGCTGTGGACATCCTCAATGGGAACGGCAATCTAGGAGAGAAGAGCCAGCATTAGCACAGGAGGGAATAGGCCCAGTCATGGGTGCATCAGAGGACCTAAGCTTTGATAGAGCCAAAGGTCAACCATGGATTAAGATGCTCAATCCAGAACCCCATTCTGCTTTTAACTAGTAAAGTGTAGAGATCTGAACATGTGACCGTGCGCCTGTGTCCATACCGGGATGTGTCTGTGCAGGCACATCCACATGTGCATATGGAGGTACCCTGGCATCTTTGTGTATATCTGTATGCCTGTGTGCATATCCACCTATAACCATATGCAGCCATACCCCCATTCATGACAGGGGAATCCCTAAAGAATGCAAGCCAGGTTTCACTGAGGACAGCAGGCTGAGGCAAGACATAGGGAGTTCAGTCGGTGCGGTGGGATTGCCTATGGAATGCAGCTTCTGTTACTCCCCTCGCTCTAGACTCAGGGCCTTGAGGAAAGGAGCTCCCAGTAACCATGGACACAACGGATCTTTGTCTCTATGCCTGTGGATTTGCTCGTGTCACAGCTCCCTCTATGGACTGAGCTGTATGATCACCCCTGTTCTCCATTCAGTGGATCATTAAGCAATATTCAGTCTCAGAGCTGACCTCTTCCCTCCTCTGTTTGCACGGGAGGGCTATGAACTTTGCTCATTAGGGAGGGATTTCTCTGGGCAGAGGAGACTCCCTCAGGCTGTTCATTCTCCTTGAATAAGAGAAATCAGAACTGTAATTCTTAACAGTCTGATGTTCTTCACAGTTCTGCCTAGCCTCTGAGAGTCAGGAGTTGACAGGCAGAGTCTGAACAAAGCAGACCTCACACCTGGGACCCAGCGAGCTCAGGTTGCAGGTTTCATGTCCAAAATCCCAATCACAGCCGATCCCCTCCCCAACCACCTCCAAAGCAAGGGGAAGTTCAAACAGACCTTCATTGTCTCCATCCACCGCTGTTGCCGCTGCTGGTAATAGACCACAGAACGATATTCACTTGAAGGCTTGTCACCAGCACCCGGGAAAATCACATTCTGGGAAGTGGACAGCCAGGGGAGAATCAGTTAGTGCTGAGTTTTTATGATTACTAGGCAAATAGTTGTCCTGCATTCAAGCAATTCAGAGCTGCAGCATTTCTGCCACAGACATGGAAATCAACAATTAAGAACAAAAATACTGCGTGCTGACCAATATGCCAACCCGCCCCAGCCTCCAGTGCCCCATTCCCCTGTCTGCACCAACCTGTCATAGCATGCTGAGCTCCATGACTGTGCCAGCCCATTCTAGCCTTTACCATCCCATCTTGTGGCTTCCAATTGCCCACCCACAGCACGGTCTCCTTCCCACCCACTGGCTGTGCCATCGTGCACAAACAGGCAGCCCCATTGCCCTCACTGTTCTGTCAGTCTGGCATGCATAGTCCCTGTTATAGCTGTGCCACTCTGCACTGAATTACCATTGCCTGTCCCTGGGCCGCACTTCTCAGTGAGAGCCTGGGATGGGGCATCCATCCCACACTGACTAGTAAGGGGTTAGCAGAGCCCTACGGAGGCTGCGCAGAAAGCAGCCAAAAGGAGAGGGACTGTGAGGAACAGCCAATCAGGGCCAAGCAGACCCATATAAGAAGTGCCGCAGGGCGGAGAAGGGTCAGTGGCTCCCTGGAGCTTGAAGAGGGAAGACTGTGCCTCGAATGGGCTGCTGAGACTGAGGAGGGTGCTGTGGCCTCGGAGAAGCGGCCCAGGGAAATGCAGTGATAGTAGAGGCAAAGGAATGCAGTAAGTGACTGCAGTTCAGAGGGTCCCTAGGCTGGGATCTGGAGTAGTGGGGGGGCCTGGGTCCCCCCCACCCCCCATTCGGCACTGGGAAAGTGGCAGGACTACTGAGGAGCTAAACCTCCCCGGAAGGGGGAACATGGATAGTGACACAGCCAGAGGGCCGAGCCCCAAAGAGGACGCTGCAGTTCCTGACACTTGCAAGAGAGGCTGCAGGCAGACTGCAGGAAAGGAGGGATGGGGTGCGGACTGCAAATGGGGAAGTCTGCCTCAAGCTAATCCCCAGAATGACAAGGAGGCGGCACCAGTCCACCGGTGAGTGATGCACACCATGACAGAGCCCCACAGCTGAGACTGAATGGGGCTGCAGTGAAGCTGCCCTGCTAGGCTGGAATGCCCTCTCTAACTGCAGAGCTGGCTCCAGTCTTCCAAGGAAGGCAGCAAGGGGTTCACAACCCTCCAGAGAGCTTTCAAGATTCAAGTCTTGTTGTAACATGGGAAAATCATTATCACAGATAGAGAAAGACTGGGGTGGGAGAAGAGATTGCATCTCTGTATTAACAAGCCTACATCCAATGTATCAGCTGAGAGTTTAATTAGAAATAAAAGCAAACGCCTGGAGAATGAGTAAGGGCAAGAGTCAATGTACTGTTAGGAGCAACTCCAGGGCTTGGCCTGAGCAAGAGCACAATCTCCTGCCCTTACCCGTGCACTTCCCTGTGCTCTTCTCCTTAATGAGCCTTTCCTGGAGCTCCCAAGCCACATTTCACTTCCTCCGCTCTGGCATTTGGAGTCTCTAACATACATCGAAGGAGCATCTGAGGACAGGCTGGAGGGCCTTGGATGGTTCTGACAAGCCCTACAAGAAGGTGATTCTCCCCTTTCCCTTCTCACAGCCTTTTTGGTTCTGGTTTTAGAGGTGAATTAGCAAGGCAGCTGCTGCATTCACCAGCTTAAAACAAGATTTAGTCATCAAAAATCTACAATATAAAGACCAAACTACAAATCTTCAACTCAAATATTATTTCCACTTTAACATATGGATGTGAAACCTGGAAACCCACTAAAGGTATAGATAGATGTCTAAATGCCTCCAAAAGCAAATGCCTCCGGTAAATACTAGGTATTAGATGGATTGAATTTATAAACAAATGCTGAGATTTTTCCGAAAGTTCAACAACCCTTATCGCCAAAGTTATTCAGAAATGAAGCTGGAAATATCTGAGATGTGTTAAGAATGAAACCAAAGTATCTGCCATGGAAGGTATGTTAATGGGCCACTGAAGGAACATATAAAGGGGACCAACCAAAAGAATCCCTCTGTCAAACAGTACTTAGAGAGGGAAAACGCACAGGACTTAACACAGGGAATATGCAAAGAGTAGCACAAGATAGACAGTGATGGCAGAGCCTGGTACTTGTTCTAAGCAATGTTTGACAATGCAGGAAGGATTCAGATTTAGAGGCAAAGCTCATTTTGAAGGTCCATTTCCAGAGCTTCAGTCCCCTCAGAAGGAGCGATCTGCCAAGAACACTCCAACCAGCTGCACTGAAGGAAATGGCCAAGACTTCCTAGGTGGTAATTGCCTCTGAGCACTACTGCAAAGCTGCTTTCAAACAGGTCCCAGACAGGTCTGTGTGCCTGGCCTGTGCAGTTCAGATCCAGATCCAGCACTTCCCCATTGGCTTGGTTCTACAGAGCACCTCTGAAGTCCATGGAGTTAACCCAAGGATGCCTGGTTCCTCCTGAGTCATCTCCAAAGGAGTGAGGAGTCAAGTAGCGCTGGCACAGTCAGACTTAATCCCACAAGATTTGGGATTTCCCCTTTCCCTGCACCCACTGCCACATGCTCCCACTACACTACAGCCAGTAGGCCAGCACGGGGCACACTCACCTGCATCATGTTTCCAGTCTCATCACAGACACACACTGTCACCTCCACATTCTTCTGCGTCTTCTTGTTCCCCTTGTCAAACTCGCCTTGCACTATTGTGAGGTAAATGTCGTTCCTGATGTCCCCTGGAGAGAGCCACACACAGCGAGGTCAGGCCTGAAGTGCTACCAGTGGCCCCAGGAGCCCTCAATGCTCTCCCACCCCAAAGCACATAGGATTATTCAGGGATGGGCCAATGCTTTGGTTAAAATGAAAACAACCTCCCCCTCACACACACACCCTTCAATATACACCTACATTTTCATAGATTCCTGAAATTTAGAGCCAAGAAGCCCCACTAAATCCCATCCAGCCCAGCCCACTCCTAGTCACTGAGAACAATGAAAACTGGTCACTACTACACATTTACTAGTATTTTGATATGGTCCCTTCATTTCCTCCCTTACACCTACCCCTTACTTGGCTAATGGGTGAAGTGTATTAATAGAGGAGTGGCTGGCAGGCCAGCCCCACTCAAATTCCTAGTGTAGGTCTTTCTATAAGGGCAGGCAGTCTGATTTCCCCCCTCCACCTGCTTGGCCATTCTTCAACGGCAGGAATCAGAATAATCTCTGCACTGTGCAGCTGAGGTGCCAGATACCCAGTGCTTCTGGGGTGTCCAACACAAAGGCCTTTCACATGTTAAAGGATTAGCAGCAGCAGGCCCATGAAGAGTAATTCTGGTTCCACTGCAGTAACTGCCAGTCATGATCTGGTCTGGCTTCTCTTCCATTTGGCAGATCCCACTTCAGTTGCCTGTTCAGTCTAGCAGGTGTTGGGATGCTTTGGAGGAGCCCAGCCTCCATCTGAGTAGAAAGGGGAATAAGGCATTCCCCACTCACTCTCTCTCAAACACACACTATCCCTGATAGCACCAAGACACTGCAGTGACAGATTGCAATGCTTTGGGGGATCTGTCTGTACAACCACACAACTGTTATGCTAAAAAGTAACTATGTCCTGGGGGGAAACCAGTTTTAGCCTACCGATGCCACAAGGACTTTGGGAGACAGTAGCTGAGGATGGATCAGGATAAACTTACTAACTGTAGCCTGAGGTGCCTTCTTCACTCACCTGGCATGATAATCTCTGGGAAGCCTAACTTGCGGACCACAACTGTGCTGCGGTCCACCAAGTGAGGATGATCTTTCCGCACCTGACTCAGGTCTCCCCACAGCATTTTCAGAGACACCCAGAACCCTGGAAAGGAAGGAGAGAAAAGGGATGGGAATTTACTTTGATCAAATAGAGTCCAGTGGGTAGCTCGACCAGATGCTCAGCCCACACCCCAGTGTGGACGTCTATCCCCGTCTCTGCACAGACGGGTCCATTTCACAGTCCTAGGACATGCTATTCGGGGCCCCATGTTAGAAAGTGGCTTCCACAGTGTTAAACATTTACAGGAGCCAGGCCTCAGAGATGTTGTCTCCATCGAAGACGTGTAGCTCCCATTTATCATAGTGTTGTGAAGTTTAGCGAAGAGCCAAACAGGACCTCGAAACTTGGATGACCAGGTAGCACCAATTTCCAAAAATGCCTTCTCTTCCTCCAGCTCGTTAGGAAACTTTGTCCCTTCCTCCCAGACAAGGACTTTGCAACAGTGACTCATGCATTTGTCACCGCCAGGCTGGTTTACTGTAATCTGAAGCTGAATGTGACAATGATACACAGGTTCTATCTGGTGCAGATTATGGCTATCCACCAAAGGGATCCAGCTATGGAACAATCTTCCAGAGGAGATCAGATGCATCATTAGTCTGACCATTTAGGAAATGTTGCAAAGCCTTTGTGTATGAATTCTGAAAGTCATGTACAGTAGACAAGCTTCAGTGGTGTAAAAGCCCCAGAGGGCCAGGATGCAGGAATAGGGTAAGGCTCCTCTCCCAATTCAGAAATCTACGATTTTGCTTACCCACATCATCACAGCCCCCAACCTACCCCACTTACCCCACCTCCAATCCTTTACCCACTGCCTCCATGAACTTCTTGCTGGCCCCTCTCCTCCCCCACCCTGTCCCTGGCACCCCACTCCCATCCTGGGCTAGGATGTCTCCTCCCAATCCAATCTGCTCAGTGACTCCCCTTGCTTCATCACCTGCACTGCACTCACACAACACAGGCTGAATTTGAATGACGAGTGGCATTGCAACTGGGCACATGGGGTCTCAGCACCACCCAGGTTTGGCCCAGCCTCTCCTCCATCATGACAAAGGTGTGGTTGAGGCAAACGTGAGTGGTGCTGTGACCTTGTGCACCAAGATGCAACACCATTCACCCAAATTTAGCCCAACCACCCCTCTGTCATTTGGCCCAGCTGCAACTCTGTCTGATGGAGCGGTAGTGGGATCAAATTTGAGTGAGTGGCATTGCAACCCTATGTGCCAGGTGAAATGCTAGAGCATTGCTATATCTGGTTAGGCCCCCATAACCTTGTGGGCCCATGAGCAGCCTTGCTATTCTTACACCACTGAACATCTTTCTCAAAGAGCTCTTAAAAAAAAAATTAACTCTGTAAAAGGAGAAGTGCCAGAGACTCCATTCATTGCATTAGGCACTTCGCTGTCACAACTGATTTAAGTGGAAGGTGTTCAGATAGTATGGTGATGGGCAGCAGGATGAAACCCCAAGATAGATAGGCCACCCAGCTGTAGGAGGAGGTGTAGTAAGGCCCTTACCTTGTCCTTTGTGGTTGATTTCCTTCCCCTCCACTGCTTTCCTTATCATGGTGTGAAGGAAATCATTCTCAGCAGCTACCCTGAAACACAACAAAAGCACATGGGGGGCCGGGGGGAGAGATCAGTTCCGTCTAGCTAGGGAGGGGGATTCTGGGGAATTCCCATGCTTCCCCGCTCTGCAGAAAGGGATCTGGGAACAGGAGCACGTGAGTGCAGAAATGGTTACTTTATTTACTTGTACAGTAAGTGTGATTCTGTGGATATGTTGTGCACGTATAGCTTCCACTGTATCACCCAGTGCACTTGAGCCAGTGTAGTGATGCGGGACTCACCCCAGCAGCGCCTCCTGCTGGTCGTCTCAGGGAATTAGCTCTCCAGCCTCCGGAGCGCCCTCTGCAGGCCAGTGTCCCGCTTGCCACCGGCCCCATGTCCCTCCCAGACCCCAGTGCCCTTTTATCTGGGGTGCTGCCCCCAGCAATACCCCCACACTCTGCATCTGGGTCTCCCCTCTCTGGGGAACCCCCAACCCTCTAATCCCCACCTTGCCTCAGTCTGGACTACTTCCAGTCATCATCAAGCCCCCGCTCCTTGGGGCAGACTGCAGTGTAAAAGCCACTCATCGTAGGCAAGGTTGGGTCTGGACCTGCTGCCTCTCTCTGGAACCCAGTGCCTCTCTGGGGCCTTGGACGCAGCCCTGCAGCCTGGGGAGTTGCCAGCCTGGAGCTCCCCAGCCCCTCTGGCCTTTCCCCAGCCCTGCCTCACTCTAGGCACCCTGAGCGTCCCAGCAGCCAGGCCCCTCTCTCTCTCTCTCTGAAGGCAGAGAGAGACTGTCTGTGCTTCTGGCCCACTACCCTCTTATAAGGGCCAGCTGGGCCCTGATTGCACTGGCTGCAGCTGTGGCTGCTTTCCCCATCAGCCCTGCTTTTCTCTGCCACAGCCCTCTCCCGGGCTGCTTTAAGCCCTTCCAGGCAGAGCGGAGTGACCACTCCGCTACAGCCAGAGATATCTGATCAGCACCCATTCTGATGGCATATGCACACAGCATGTTCTCATGCCTCCAACAGTGGGCATGAAGAGCAGAGTTGCCCTGGCCCCCTCTCAGTTCCTTCATACCAGAATCCAGCTGACAGACTCCAAATAGTGGGGATGGAGCGTGGATCATGGCATACATATGTGTACAACACATCTCAAAGAACAAGTTACTGTGCAAGTAAGTAACTGTTTCTTCTTCGATTGCTTGTGCACATCTGTATTTTACTTGAGGTGGTTCTCAAACAGTAGTCCAATGGTAATGGAAACGTGGAAGTTACTTAAACATGGATTGAAGAACAGACTTTCCAAAATTGACATCTGCTCTGGATGCTTCCAGAATTGCATAGTGCTATGTGATCCTGTGACCAGAGGACCACGTTGCCATTCTTCAAATGGCCATAATAGGGATATTACTGAGGAAGGCCACTGAGATGGCTTGGGCTCATGTAGAATAAGCAGTACCTCTTTCTGGAATGAGCTTTGCAAAGCTGTAACAAATCCGTATGCATAAAGAAATCCAGTTAGATATCCTCCGGGCAGTATCTGCTCGCCTCTTCATCTCAGCATATGGGAGAGGATCTAAAAAGTTTAGTCCTGTCAATGTAAAATGATAGGGCCCTGCAGACATCCCAGGTTTGAAGCCTCCCATCATCCTTATGGATGTGTGGCTTGGGAAAGAAGATTGGTTGGTGTAATTCTGATTCAGGTTGAATTCTGATACCACTGTGGACAGAAATTTTGGACATGGTTGCAAGGAAACTTTGTCCTTATAGAAAACTGTACACAGGGGACCCATCAAAAGAGCCTGCAGCTCTCCAACTCTCCTAGCAAATGTTATCAGTGATGTAATCATATATGAAATACTCTTTATCTTGGTTTCAGAGTAGCAGCCGTGTTAGTCTGTATCCGCAAAAAGAACAGGAGTACTTGTGGCACCTTAGAGACTAACAAATTTATTAGAGCATAAGCTTTCACGGGCTACAGCCCACTTCTTCGGATGCATATAGAATGGAACATATATTGAGGAGATATATATACACACATACAGAGAGCATGAACAGGTGGGAGTTGTCTTACCAACTCTGAGAGGCCAATTAAGTAAGTGACCAAAAAAGCTTTTGAAGTGATAATCAAGATAGCCCAGTACAGACAGTTTGATAAGAAGTGTGAGAATACTTACAAAACTGGACACAATACTCCAGATGTGGCCTCACCAGTGCCGAATAGAGGGGAATAATGACATCCCTCAGTCTGCTGGCAATACTCCTACTAATGCAGCCCAGTATGCCAGTAGCCTTCTTGGCAAGAAGGGCACACTGCTGACTCGTATCCAGCTTCTCAGCCACTGTAATCCCCAGGTCCTTTTCTGCTGCACTGCTGCTTAGACAGTCAATCTCCAGCCTGTAGCCAGGCATGGGATTCTTCCGTCCTAAGTGCAGGATTCTGCACTTGTCCTTGTTGAACCTCAGATTTCTTTTAGCCCAATCCTCCAATTTGTCTAGGTCCCTCAGGACTCTATCCCTACCCTCCAGTGTATCTATCTCTCGTCCCAGCTTAGTGTCATCTGCGAGGAGCTGTGCCAGTTAGATCAGCTGGAGGCACAGTGTTAGATGTTTTCATCAGGTGCAACTCTGGTACTGAAGTGAGTACTGGTTCTCCTGACTGACATCCACCCAGACACAAGGAGAGAACTGGGGAGTCTGGGAGGGAGGTGGTCTATCAATGCTTGTGGTGTCGATGGTACCAATACAGTGTTACCAAGAAGGTTGGCACCAGATAGGATGTCAAAGGAGTCATTAGTACCAGGCCTGCAAGTGGAGCACAGACGCTGAACAGTGTGGGTGTAGATGGTACCAAAGTTACCAATATCGAAGCAGACGGTGGCAATATGGGAGCATTTTGAGGTAGGCAGCTTAATGTCAAATAAAGAAATTCTTGGCCAGTGTTGGAGCTGCATGTTAGTGGACTGAATGGATGTTAGATGTCGTCTCTCTTGGACTTTGAGTTGCCCTTTTACTTAATGACCAGAAATGGCCCTGGAGATGGTGCCTGGTGTTCTCTTCTATTTCTGTAGTTTGTGGGGATATCTTCCACACTCAGGTCAAGTCTTTGGTATCAGCGCAGCTATTGGAGATAAAGAGGCTGCCGGGATACTTCTGGATGATTCATAATACGGGTGTTTGGTACCAAAACAACCACAATCCAAGTATAAGTGCATGGCTTTCTCCATCGGGTACATTCAGAGCCTAATCTCTATTTTTCCTTGGTTCTTCTTGTGAAGGATAGATAGATAGATAGATAGATAGATAGATAGATAGATAGATAGATAGAGAGCACGCACCTCAGCAGGATGTGTCCTTCTCCCAAATAAACTAAATACCACCTATGTCCATTTAAAAACATCAGCCTGACATGATGGGCAGTGTTTAAACCCTGGTGATTTTTTAGCAGACATGCTGAGAAAAACCAACAATTTGGTACTGAAATACTACCCAGGGGACAGAATAAGATCTCTCACAAAAACAAAGAAAAAAAAGAAATATCATTAAAAAAAAATCACTATCTAAACACTAACTACTATGCAAACTACTTTATCAATAGTGAGAGACACTTTTTAGGGTTAACCAAAGTGTCTGGGGTGAATCACTACCACCTGCTTATGGCATGAGGGAGTCTTGTCTGTGCCAACTGGGGCAAGTTCTCCCAAAGCTACCAGCTGCAGGCTCCACAAGCACTCCACTCCAGGCTAGCGGAAGCATCACACTTTCCTTCTGCCAGCTGGCAATTTATACACCCCACCTTCTTATACTCATGTCAGGGGTCCCTCCCCACTCTGAACTCTGGGGTACAGATGTGGGGACCTGCATGAAAGACCCCCCCAAGCTTATATTCCACCTATGCTACCCTTAGCTGTATGTTCATGACAACTCAAATGCCCCGTCCCTTTTCTTCTGGACACCCGCAATGTATGTGAAGCTGTTGCAACCCAAAATTGTATTTGCTTTTTTTGCATTAACAGAGGTATAGCATGCAAGTCATGGGAGATGATAGTACCGCTCCACTCAGCGCTGGTTAGGCCTCAACTGGAGTACTGTGCCCAATTTTGGTCACTGCTGTATAGAAAGGCTGAAGAGAAACTGGAAAGGATCCAGAATCAAACAAAAAAACAATCAAAGGGATGGAATTGAAGTCACGTGAGCAAAGGCTGAAGGAACTGAATATTTTAGTTTGGAAAAGAGGAGATTAAGGGAGGACATGATAACAGTCTACAAATACTTGAAAGGCTTCCATAAAAAAGATGGAGAAAAGTTGTTCTCTCTTGTCAGAGAGGGCAGGACAAGAGGCGATGGGTTCAAACTCCAGCATAGCAGATTTAGATTAAATCTCATGAAAAACTTCCTAACTGTAAGAACAGTAGGACAGTGGAACAGACACCTAAGGAAGGGGGGGGGTTAAGTATTGAGAAGCTGGTCAGACACAGGTGTAATATGCCTTCTGGGCATGCTTATGTCACACAGTGGAGCTCACAGTGAGCATCACAGGCCAAGGCGTTGAAAAGAAACTGAGAGGGGGTCGGGCAGCCCCGCCCTTTATGGCCTAGGTTGGAGGGATGAGTACACCCAAGGCACAGACAGTTCCCGGAATCCCCAGACAATGCTGTTTATGAAAAATCTCTGTCTTGAGTGCACTGGGTGTGCACAGGCATAGGATGGAAAATATATGTGCACAAGCACTTGAAAAACGACACAGGAATAGCTCGACTGGATCAGGCCCGTGATCCATCTAGCCCCATCTCGGTCAGCCGCCAGCACCAGCAGTTTCAAAAGAATTAATAGATGTGCGAAAATATGCCTCCAACATTACATCTCCTCTTAACCCCTTTAGTTAGAGATTTGCTCAAACCCTGAAGCACGAGGTTTAATATGTCTTATAAAATTTGTGTATTAACTCTGGATATTCTTGTTACCCATATAAATGTCCAATTCCCATTTGAATCTTGCTAAATTCTTGGCCACAGTGACATTTGTGGCAATAAGTTCCACAATCTAATTATCCTGAAATCAAAAGTAAGAAAGATAATTCCTTTGATCAGTTTTTAATGTCACCTTTTAAGCCAATTTAGTATACCCTTGTTCTTATGCTCAGCTTCTCCTGGCCATGGGCAGTGTTTCCTTCCCACCCAAGAGAGGGAGACAGTCAGTTGACTCAGAAACGCTCCCCTTTTTGCAGCTGAGTTCTTCTCAAGTGAATGGAAAGTCCTATCTGTCTTAACCCCAGCCTTCATCCCCAACCCTTGCAGCCCCCGTCCCTCTCTGCTCACAAGTGCTTGCTTTACTCACAGGTGCACAGGAATGAAGTACTGCTTGTCCTCATCACTCTCACATTTTCCCTTGATGATATCTGTAATGTCCATCACTGTAAGAGACAAGGGACAGGAGCCTATGGTCATAAGGTCCTTTGGACAATCCTGAACCAACCCAGAGGGCACAATGGCCACCCTCTATCTCCAACTCATCCTGAGCTTTCACGGGAAAAGAGCAACCAGAGACAGCTAGACATTACTGAGCACCTGTAATCTGTGTTTGAAGCTATTGTCATTGCCAATAGGTGAGAGAACATGATAACCACAAAAGAACCTGCAAAAAAAAAACACATTCTCGGATGGAGGAGCTGTCCGGCTGAGAAGTGCAGGGAGGAGGTGGTGGAAGAAATGAGCAGGGGAAATTTTGGCTGAATCCCAGGAAGAGTCTCCTGGCAGGGAGATAGCTCCTCACTTCGATTTGTGTCTCAGGGAGAGGTCAGGGAGCCGCAATGATGGGAACATTTAGAACTAGGACTGTCTCATGCATTAGAAAACAACCAGACTGTACTGGCCCCTAAAGGATGAAGGAGGCTTTTCTGCGTCTGATTTCTCTCAGTTTTCCTATTAATCATAGATTTTAAGGCCAAACAGGACCATTTGATCATCCAAACTGACCTCCTACATAACACAGGCTGGACGATTTTAATCAATTCCTTCACTGTCCCTGAAAGAGGAGCTGCAAGACTTCAATAATGGAACCAGAACTACTGCCCAGTTTCACTGCAACTTTCCTGAGGTCTTGTTTAGATTTAAGAAGGTGTTCTCAATCAAGTCAGCTCAATCCAGCTAGTTATACTGAACTGAAAAATCCACCTAACAACAGTGCAGACACACTACTACCTTTTGCCTGATTATATCAGGATGAGTCATACCTCTTTCCTCAGTGACTCACCACAGACAGCCTTCCACTTACAGAAAAGCAATACTTCCAGTAATTCACTATCACCCCCTTCTGCCTGCTCCCAAATGCTATCCCCTCAACCATTCACCCCAGGTATCCCTGTTCCCCCTAACACTATCCCCAGCAAGTCACCACAGATACCACTCAGCCCTCCAGCACTATCCCCACAGAATCCCTCCACCCCCCAATGTTTTCCCAATACTAGTGAATTTTTCATAAGTGACAGCATTTTAGCTGAGGCTGAAGCCAATCTTACAATGATGCAAGATGCTCCAGCCCTCTAGTGAATTTGAGCCCTGCTAGGGGAAAGCCAGCCCCCCCTCATTAGCTGCCTGTCCAACAGGACCGGCTCCAGGCACCAGCGTACCAAGCAGGTGCCTGGGGCAGCCCATGAAGAGGGGAGCAGAACGTCCGGCGGCAATTCGGCGGCAGGGCCGTCACTCCCTCTCGGAGCGAAGGACCTGCCGCCGAATTGCCATCGTAGAATGAAGCGGCGGTAGAGCTGCCCCCAATCGCAGCTTTTTTTTTTTTTTTTGGTGTGTGCGCGCGCGCTTGGGGCGGCACCGGCCCTGCTGTCCAACTTTCCCATTTTCCCACAGTGGGTATTTCCGTAATATTTTTATGATGCCCATGTGTACCTCAGTTTCCCCTATATTTCACATGGCTACCCAGCGTAGGGGGGAAAAAGGAATGTTTGCTCTCAGGGAAAGCTAAGAGACATAGGTATGAATGTCACCTAGCTGTTTGAACTGAATGAGTCATTAAAGGACTGGCCAAGGCTGATCCCATCTCACTGGAGAATCTGATAAGACAATGGCAAATCCGGTCACCAGGACACTGACACCAAGCAATCACTGACCCAACAGAACCTGGATTGGGGGCTTGGCTGGGGGCTCTTATCTAACCAGAATGGTCTAGGCTATGGTCTATGCTTTAACCTTCATTTCTCTATGCCCATCTAAGGACTTCTGATGCTGTGTGCCAGGTGACAAATAAACCTGACTGTTTTGACAACGCTGTGTGAGTGTCACTGCAAATGGCTGGTGAGGTGTATTAATCCCTGAAGAGTATACAAGTCTCTTCCGGAAGGGGGGGGGCCTGGGGACAGGGAAGGTTGGATAGGGGATGGAGTCTCATGGGGGCAGTGGGTTCCAGGAGGGGGCGGTCAGGGGATAAAGAGCAGCGGGGGTTGGATATGATGGGGATTCTGAGGGGGACAGTCGGGGGCAGAAAGTGAGAGGGTGCAGGGGCCAGGCTGTTTGGGGAGGCTTCCCTACTCGGCCCTCTATCTAGTTTCAGAACCCCAATGTGGCCCCCAGGCCCAAAAGTTTGCCCACCCCGATCAACAATAAAGATAAGGAAGAAACAGAACAGCTAGTTAGGGAACTGGAACAAACTGATTAGCTGGATTTTAATGAAGTGTAAAGAAATGTGTAACTTGTGAAACACACACATATACACATACATATACACATATACATAAAAAATAAAATACCAGCTGAAATGTGTAACTTGGGGAGCGCACCTGCTGCATAAGGTGAATATAACATTGCTGCAAAGGACTGCTATTCAGAGACAGGTTATATACAAAACCATTTTCCTGTACCATATTAATAAACCTGATTGACATTGGTTATTTGGTCTCAAGTATAATTCATAATGAACCAAAGTGAGGTCAAGCAATTTACTATTCAATTTATCAACAGAGAAGTTAGATAGATAAATGAAATTCGCTTGCTGGAAGATTATAGTTACACTGTGTGACAAAGTTCCTCCTCTGCCTTGGTGGGTCCTGCGCTTATAGGCGTATTTGCTTGCCTCAGAGATATACGGCAGCCCTCAGTTTGGCCACTTTTGCTAGTGGCTCAAACCTGCC